>NW_026606701.1:0-222500 GCF_029890125.1 Rhinichthys klamathensis goyatoka
CCAGAGATGACAAATGCCCCAGTACTGCAACATTTCTGTACTATTTAAACCTTATACTGCAGCACACTTCTCATATCAAATATTGCAAAACACCTGTCTGAAATGACTATATACACAGACATTGAGTTGATTTATGTTCACATTCAGAGTATATGTAACGTGTAGGTCACTTAGTCTCTATTTAATCTGACAAACATCAACTGTGCGCTTTGTATTCTGTTATCTTTCCGCTGGCTTGTTTGTGTGTGTGTGCTCCACAGCCAGACAGAGGACATAAATCCTGTTGGCTGTCTGGAGCAACTGACCCTTTTTACACATCCTGGCGGTGCCAGAGTCGGAGAGAGGAACACTGTGCCCTTAAAGCAGGGCTCCAGACTAACTTTCCCACTGGTTGCACTGGTGCTACCAACTTTCTCAGTTGGTCGCACCAGCATATGATTTGGTCACACCTTTTCTTTTTTTTTTCTTTTTGCTACATGCCATGGGATTAATCAATGCATGCTGATGAATTGTGGTCTTAATCTGCATACCATAGTTTTACACTGATGTAAAAAGACTGACAGTGACACAAGACCTCATGTTAGCAAAATGTTTTAATCTTTCAACTATCAAATCAAAATATTCTGCAAAAAACTATTAAAAAGTTAAAAGTAAAAAGATGACTGAAAAATTGTAGTATTTAATTTCGATGCATTTATGATGAAATTCATTGTCATGTCAATTTGTGCTCATTTTGACCACGAACTATGCGCTGCCACTTTAATTCAGCGCGTGCAGCACAGCAAAAATAGACTCGGTGTGTAAACGATCTCTGCACTAATACGCACCTACTCCTGGAACAGATGCAGTCTGAAAATACCGTGTCAGGCTACACAAATTATTGATCTTGACATTGTTAGCCTCTTGTCTTTTTTACATGTCGGACACTGTACATTTAACTTACACTTATAATTGGCGCGTTTCACCATCAGTGTGCAATGCGCGTGATGTGTACGTTCGTTAATAAATAAACTGCAAGTGTCTTGAGGAAGAACATTGTAGCAGGAACACCATACCCATCAGAATGGGATACCTTCGGTTAATGCGCATGCGCAGCAGTGAAATTTGTGGAATTGCGCAAGCGTTAAATTTAAACCATCATTTTAGCATACCTAAGATTACAACCGGTAAGTGTTGGTGTATTATATCGCATATTATATACACATTACCAAATTGCATGCCTTGTACAATCACAAGAACTGTTGACAGACGTTTTCAATATATTATTTTTAGCAAGTCGTAATGTAGTGTTAAAACGTTAAATCTGGTGTTAACTCGAGGTTCTAGCGTTTGGCGCCATCTGACCGAGATTAAACACATCGACTAATGTTTTGCTTTTAAATGATTGATGCTTATTTTTCTGCTAACTGTAACCATGGAAAAAAAGTGGGAGGAAATTTTCAATTACCTTTTAAATAGGGGTGTAACGATACACAAACCTGACGGTTCGGTTCGTCCCACGGTTTTGAGGTCTCGGTTCGGTTCGGTTCATTTCGGTGGGGTGGGGGGGGGGGTTTAGAAAGCTAAAATTGCTTTTATTTTTTTATTAAACAGTGCTTTAATGAACAAATTGTGTCCTTGTCTTTAAATTAATTCAATTACAAGTAAACGTTTCTAAAGGATAAAAAAAATGATCTGCTAATGCTGTAAACTACAGCCCTTACTTGCACATTACTATAATATTAAAGCTTAACAACAGAGCCTAGACTTTTAGCCTAAATTATATAATTAATAATCAACACTCAAATAACAAATTGTATGAAAACATGTAAACTGCACATAAGGCAATTTTTGAATTAACATGTTTTTACTCTAATTTGTTATTGTTATATAATAATTTACACAGTTGCTGTTATTTTCATGACAACTATTTTAAACATACATTAAATAATCAAGATATCATAAACAGGGTAAGTAAAATATAATATATAGGCTAATATATAGCATTTATTTAGTGAAAGAGTTAGCAAACCAGCAAGCTGTGGACACTGAATGACTTGCCTGAGGTAAATATAAAGCTATGTGAAAAACTAAGCGTTTTATTGACGTATTTCTGCTGTTGAAACACTGATTGAGTGTTTACACGAGTTATGATGCCTTTCAGTAAGTATACTGTATCTTTCAACATACCTTCGGTTGTCCATTCATGTTTATTCTGTAACTGAGGAAGAGATGATCGCGCTCCGCGCTGCCGCATGCATACAGTGATATCTGTCACGTCACGCCACATCTAAGAACGCCAAAACGGCATTTATTGTTTGCATTTCAAGATCAAATAGACATAATTTGAAAGATTACACCTTGCTTATTATCAAAAGTAACAAAACACTGAGCTTATTGCGATTATATGTGGTTAATGGTGGTTAGGCAACAGCCCTGTATTCGTTGTGTACACATAACACATGAGTTGCAATGAGCCGGGGCTGGGCGGGGCAGCAGGGGGCGAGGCGTGTTCGGTTCGCCATGAGAGTATCGCGATACGTATCGTGGGTGGTGTATCGCGGTTTTTCGGTTCGGTTCAAATATCGTTACACCCCTACTTTTAAATGTACCTTGTCCTTGAAATTTGTAATAAAATATTTTTCAACCAGTCTATAAACAATAAATGTTTTTATAATTTATTTTCTTTTAGTAAGATACGGGTTATAAAGGGGTATGCTGGTAAGTGTGCAAACTAACAAAAAAGGATACCCTAACACTTCATTTTCTATGAAGCAAGACCTATCAAAACAGCATACCCCTTTATAAACTGTATTTTTTTATTAAACCAGGGGCTATCAAAACAGCAAACCCCTGTAGAAACTGTATTTTTATTAATCCAGGGGCTATCAAAACAGCATACCCCTTTATAAACTGTATTTTTTTTATTAAACCAGGGGCTATCAAAACAGCATCTGTATTTTTATTAAACAAGGGGCTTTAAAACAGCATACCCTTCACAAACACTGGTATGCTGTTTTGACAAAGTAGGCTAAATTGACAGACTCCGCTATAAAATTTTAGATAGGAAGCCCATTAGGGCACATCATTGTGTTAGTCTGAGGAATTTGAATATTTTATCTTTTGAAAATTTCATAAAATTTTCTATGTTGAAGCTGATGTATAAATGTTTAAATCAGCAAGCTCCACAGGTCTTGAGTGAGTGCATAGTTGCTCTCAGGGATGTGGGTTCAAGGACTAGAGGAGCTCAGAACGGGAATTGTCAGATCCCGAAATGTAATACTTCATTTGGACAATCAGCTTTTTCTGTACAAGGCACTAAAGCCTGGAATTGTTTACCCACTGACCTGAAAGGAGAGACAAACTGGGTCCTTTTCAAAAACAACCTTAAAGACTCTTTAATCAGAGGTCAGAAATGTGACCACTGACTGTCCGCTGCGTTTATATTGTGTTATATTGTATTATTATGTTTATTTTAACTATGTATTGTGTAATTTTATGTAAAGGCCCACTAGGGACTAACATTGAGAATTAGCCTTGGCTAAAATGTTGTAGTATGGAACATGAGCTTATGTAACATACTTGTCCCTATTCAAATAAACTTAAATAAATAAATAAATAAATAAATAAAACTCAACTTCCGGTATGCTATTCTGACAAAGTATGTTACATTGACAGAACACCGGAGCTACTTCTCTCCAAATACTTTCAAGTTAGCCCACGTGCACAAATGCGACCAGATAAAATTTTAACTTGCACATTCTCAAAAAATGGTCGCATACCCTGCAAGTGTTTTAAAATTCCCTCTAACATCATGATTTATTGTGTATGTGCGTGTATTGCCTTATGAGATTTCATTCTTGACTCCGCGTCCTGCTGGACAGCACAAGTAAACCCAGCTGAGGTCAGTGTTGGAGTGCATCAACACACACCCACACATGCACTGAGATCACATAATCCTGCTGTACTCATTTCAAATCACAGTATGACAATGCTGATAAAGATTACAGAACACATTGGCACACTTGCACTTGAACATTTTTGTTACTAATCCAAAGTTACGGATTTCATTTGTATGGGTGTTTCTTCTGGGGACTTTTATGTCCCAGGGGTTGATTTTCATTAAAACTAACAGATTTATACTTCTTCTTTTTTTTGCTTTTTTTTTTTTACATTTTATGAAGATTATTATTTTGAATTTTGAACTGAATAAATCAATAAAGATCCATTTTTATCTTCTTAAAAATGATGTAGATTTTGTTGTTTTATAATTGTTCTAGACCTTTGATCTTGAATTATGCCATGTTCAATGTTCTTAAAGGGATAGTTCACCCCAAAAGTCATCATTTACTCACACTCATGTTGTTTCAAACCTGCAATCTTTCTTCTGATGAACACAAAATAAGATATTTTAAAGAATGTTGGTGAACAGACAGGTGACGGTAGCCATTGACTTCCATACTAGTGACTTTCCCTAAGTCAATGGCTATCGTCAACTGTCTGTTCACCAAAAAAACTGAATTTTCATTTTTGGATGAACTATCCCTTTAAGAAATCCTTCTAATATGCTGATTTTTATGCTGAAAAGCATATCTTATTATTTATCAAAGTTGAAAACCGTTTTTGTGGCTTAATATTTTGGTGGAAATTGTGAGGCATTTCTTTTTTCAGGACTGATTTATTTAATGGATGAAAGTTCAAAAGAGCAGCATTTATTTGAAACAGAAATCTTTTGTAACATTATAAATGTCTTTGTCACTTTTCATCCATCCAATCCATCCTTTTTGAATAAAAGTATTATTTTTTTCTCAAATCTTTCTTAACCCAAACTTTTAAATGGCAGTTATCTAAAATATCAATAAAATATATTAATGAAACAGTCCCACAGTTGTAGTGTCTTTTTCACCTCACTTTTACACCAAGAGCTTGAGATAAAATAGCAGACATTTATTATGAAAATAGCCTTAGCAAGACAATTTAAGTAAAAAAAAAAAAAAAATAGTACCATTTAGCCTACTTCAAATAATGCTATTAAACAATTAAACATTTTAATTGTGGTGGAAATGAGACTATTACTACTATATACTATACCAGGCCCGCCGACAGGGGGGGACAAACGGGTCTGTTGTCCCGGGCCCAGGGTAGGGAGGGGGGCCCAGCCCTCATTAAATTATGGAATAATTGTTAAAAAAATAAATAAAATAGGCATATGTTGAAAAAATATATAATATTTGAGTTACATAAAAGCTTTTTATTCATTTTCTTCCTAATTGTCCTTGAAATAGTGGTCAAGAACCCCCCCCCCCCCCCCCCCCCCCCCCCCCCCAAACAAAAATGGTTTGACCACTGATCGAAATATGATGTTGTCATTTGATTTGAAGTTCAGTAGGCTAACGTTACGCTCAAAATGTCCGGTCAGCACAAGTCCGGTGCTCAGAAAAGAAAAGAAAGGAGAAGAAGAAAATAGAGGCCTTCGAGATGTCCTAAACAAATATTTTTAAAAAGGTGGTGACGGTGAAGCTGGACCTGGAACTAACGTTAGTAAAGTCAACGTAGAGCAAGGTAAGAAACAGCGCAGCCAACGTTTATGAGTGTTGTCAAAGACCCGGCACTTCGGTACCAAGTCGGTACAAATTTCTTTTTAAACGTCACGCCACGGTACCAGGTTTTCTCAAACCCGGGATGCGCGTGCATGCCCAAAGCGCGTGCAGTTGCGTCCTCTTCATAAAAGCGCTGAGACATGGCGACCGGCGGGGCTGCTGCTGTGGTGGCTGTAAATCCACTTGTTGATAAGAAAGGAGGAAAGAGCCACATATGGAAATATGTTGGATATTAGCTCATAATAGCGACGCGGCGCGCTCGTTTTTACAGGCGCGCCTAAGTTCATTGTTGCATCGACAGACGCCACGGGAGAGCAAACGCTTGTGGAAAGGAGAAAGCGGTGCGAACTGGATGACGAGGAAGTATTAGCAAAGAATTCATTGATTTCTAGCCCTTGGATTAGCTTTACTACTATTTATGGAGATGAGAAATAAAAAGCCGGCTGAAATGCATCGTCATCATCGGTGAACAGATAATGGGTCAGATCCGGGTCTATTTTTGCTGCGCTGCTCATGCTTAAAAGTGAAAGCACACTTTTGATGGACAAAAAATAAATATGATTTCACACAAAAAGTGCCCAAAATGCACAGATTATGCATGTCTAGTGTGTTTTAACAAGAACTGCAGTAGGCTATGTCAGAAAAGAAAATGAAGACATTTATAGAAAATGTACCCATTTAAACGTGTTTTTATTATTCATTTTGGGTAAAAGTATATGGTGTTTTATAAAAATAAAAAAAATCGTGGGGGGGCCCCATCTAAGATTATCTTGTCCCGGGCCCAGGCAAGACTGTCAGCTGGCCTGTACTATACTATACTATGTTCTCTTGGGATTTTCTCAACATTGTATATATAATGTGGGATATTGTCCGTGGGCAAAATTAAATAAACCAGAGAGATTGTGAGTTTAAGTAAATTTCCTGAAAGTCCGCCGGCTCAAAAGTGCCAATAGTTGAAGAAACATTTATGTATGTGTTTGCAGCATAATAAGAAATGAATGTGTGTCTAGACTACATGATTGTAATTAGCACTCTCTTGATGACTGCCTGTGCCTTGCAGTCAGCGTGTCGCTAATTAAGCCCATCATTATCCAAGTAAGACAACTATCACCCACACGAAGCCTCACCATGCTTAGCGCAGTGCTATTCCTGAATCCCGCACAACCCACCGGACTGAAACAGAGGCTCAGGAAGCTACTGCAGATTCCATGGCAACAAGTGAACTCGCTGTTTATCCCTGTCTTGTATTCGTTATAATGCTGACTGCCTGTCATCACAGCCTAGCTGCATTAGCATAGTAAACAGGGCATGAATAAAACCCTAAAGAGTCGTTTACGATACACAGTAGAGCTGACTGTGGAAAATGCAACATTATACGTAAGACAAAAAGTTAATGAGGCATGATGTGCATACAGGTCATTAGAGATCATTCAAAGATCAGTTACATTTTACTGCGGTGTATATGAGTTATCCCTGAGGTCAAATCCCACTGCAATAGTTTAATTCGAGCAGTTTACAAAGCAGATGCCAGAGGGGAGATTCCAAGCTCATAACGACAGAGGCAGGTCACTGAAAGTGTGTCAGGCTGTTCTCTCTGTACACAAAGGGAATCTAACATGTCATTTTATCTACGTGTGCATACAGTATTCACAGGCCAAATTCTCTCTCAATTGCAGTTTCAGCCTTAAAGTTATAATAACATTTAGAGTATCAGTAAACAAACACTCATATAAAAGCAAATGCACATGCTAAATCTCAGTTTGACCCTCAGATTGGGCTATATGACGAGGTTTATCAGTCCTTAGGGTTCATGCATGGAGTTAATCAGGGCCGTTACCAGCATAGACATTGATACCAATAATCAGATTTGCCAAATTGCCCCCCCCCCCCCCCACCCACACCCCCCACCCACAATATTTGATATTCTTGTATTCTTAATATCTGTTTCACAATAGAAATGTTAAACAATGTAATTCATGTGAATGTGAAGAGACAAGAAACACAAACAGGGACATCTTCAGTATATTAGTTAAGAATGAATGCGTACATATTATTGTAAATGAATTTAACATATGCGTTTATGGCATTCAGTAAAATAAAAATAAAATATTATTTGCAAATACTTCAAACTCATAACTTTACAATGAATTCTAATTATTTTACTATTTTTCTTTTATTATTAAAAGAATAATAATAAATAAGAATCTTTTATTTTTATTATTTTCTTACTATTAAACCCTTACATTCTTTTAAATAAAAAGCACCATTACATTTGTGATATGTCACTCCCCCCCAAAAAAAAAAAAAAAAATTATAAATAAAATAAATAAATAAAATACAATACAATTCGCATCTAGAAGGATATATTTGTACTTCATCTTCTACAGTTAAAGACCTGGGTATTATATTAGACAGCAACTTATCTTCCGGCTACGGAACATGCTATTTGTTTCTGATGTAGAAAAGTTAGTTCATGCATTCATGACCTCTAGATTACTGTAATGCATTACTAGCGGATTGTCCTGCACCCACAATAAACAAGCTAGAGTTAGTCCAAAACGCAGCTGCCAGAGTTCTTAGGTGAAGAAAATACGATCATACAACACCAATTGTATCATCTCTACACTGGCTACCTGTTAAGTTTCGTATTGATTACAAAGTATTGCTTACTGACCTATAAGGCCCTAAAAGGTTTAGCTCATGTCTGTTTAAAGTTAACCAATCTTCTATCGCCCTACAATCCATCCCTCTCTTTAAGATCATAAAACCCTAGGCTTCTGGTAGTATCTAGGATATCTAAGTCCACTAAAGGAGGGAGAGCGTTTTCACATTTGGCTCCTAAACTCTGGAATAGCCTTCCTGATAATGTTCGGGACTCAGACTCACTCTCCCAGTTGAAATCTAGATTAAAGACACATCTCTTTAGCCAAGCATTCACATAATGCATCTTATAACCTTGTACTCCATGTTTTATATCAGATCGAATGCACACGATTATCTTTGCTTGAAATGTTATGAACAGGAGCTATGCTAATTAGTTTTATCTCTGGATGCTCATCCCGAGGTAGAGAGTACGCCAGCCCCAGTTTGGATCCAGCCTCTTATGAAGAGTTCAGATGACCCAACACCTGTGAAGAGATGACTCCAAATCCTGCGAGGACTTCAGATTATCTAACTCTGAATCAACATGCACCAATGCTAATTGTTGATTACAATATATTGTTATCATTATGTCCAAAACTTGTAATGGACAAGTTTAACATAATAATTACTTCAATAAACTCATCGTTTCTGCCTTGAATTATACATTGTTGTTAGCTAACTGCATTACATTTCGGAAATACATTACTTGGACACAGCCACCTCTGATAACCCTTTAGAACCTGAAGCTTAAATAGGTGTTTTTCACACATTTTGATTTTTTGACTGTAAAATTCTAAAATAATGTGCTATCTTCATGTGCAAGGTGTCAACTTTTTCAGAAAAAGATTAGCTTTCAACAAATTACAGTTATTGACCATTATTGTGTGTGGTGAGTTTGTAAATAGAATTTAAATAGACAAAAAATTTAAAAAACGAGAATACATTTTCTGATTTTTATTTAGAAAAACCCCCAGAAAAATCACAAACGAAAGGAACTAACACTTTAAAGTTGAAAAATGAAGTATAATACATCAGATACAAGTCTTTTTTGTGACATTGGGTTGCACAGTTTTCATTTAGGACACTTTTTTTCATACACGCACACATACAAATGCGTCCATTCATAGGCAGCACACATACACATGCATACACCACATGTAAAGATACGTGAAAGAGTAAGCGCATGTTGTCTACTGTCAGGGGCAATTTGAATGGTTTTGATAGTGCGAACGAGTTACGGTACAATGAATACAGCTTGCTGCCGACACAGCCGGTTCTAAAGGGATAACAGATAACTCTAAATTGTAATGTGGACATGCATTTTCTGTAAAGATGATTTGAAACGATATGTATTGTGAAAAGCGCTATATAAATCAATGTGAATTTAATTAAATTAAATGTGAATTATGACAAACTTACACTAGTCCTAAAAAATGTAAATGTGCTCTAATCTTATGAACAGAAGTACAACATTACCAAGACAATCAGAGAAGGCCATCCGCTCTGCGATGAACTCTGGACAATATTTGTGTCCACTATGCATTTCTGTGCTGTTAGCTTAGCTACATATCTGATATTTAAGTGAAGTCTGACATATCACATTTAAGTCTGAGCCATGCCTTGATTTGTGTGTCATGCAGTTTAATGCATTAGAAAGCAGTAGACAGCAAAACAGCTTACTTGGCTTTGGGACAGAGCTATTATGACAGACTTGTAGCCATTTAGCACACTCTGAAATACTCACTTCTCTCACACACGCAGTGAGTATTTGATATTTTCATGCAACACAACACAAATGCCATTTTAATCTGACATTTCAATCATTGATCAGTGCCATTTCCCATGATGACAGAAGAGATCAGTAATTGTCTGCACGATGTCTTATTTTCTAAAGAAATATTAGCAATTTGGTAACATGCAATCTGAAATTTTTACTTTTGAACTCCTCCAGGGAGGACACATGCTCACTTGTCCTGTCATGTGCCTTCATGATCATGTGTTGCATGGGGAATGATGACAACATGCTCCCTGCAGACCCATCACTGCTGTCAGCAGAGAACAACCGGAAATGCTCTGGCTTCAGGCCTGCCAATGGGGCCTTTCAGAGAAAACAGATCCAGACTGTTGGTGAAGACGACAAAGTGATCTCACACACAAACATTATTTATGTCAACCACCTTGCATGTACTTGACAGCTTAATGAGGCTAAATTTATAAGCATATTGTAGGTTTTGAATTGAATGGGTTCACATAATTCAACAAGTTTAAAAGGGCAGGTCTGCAGAACAATTTTTCTTACATATTAGTGAAGGCTCCAAGCATTAAAAAAGAAAAAGAAGCTGTGAGAAGAGATAAATCAATCTGATCTAATTTTCCTTCAGGATCATTATCCCAGACAATCACCCAGCTAACTGTCAAAAAATAACTACAAATTAAACAATTGTCTAGTTTCAAAGAAGCTAACAACAGAAAAGCACTTTTGTGCAAAGTGCACGTTTTTCAAGTATGAATAGAAGTAGAAGACGGGACTGTGTTAAAGGAATAGTTCACTTCAAAATGAAAATTCTGTCATCATTTACTCACCGTCAAGTTGTCTCAAACCTGTTTGAATTTCTTTCTTCTGCTGAACACAAAAGAAGATATTTTGAAGAATGTCTGTAACCAAACAGTTGATGGACCCCATTGACCTCCTTACTGTAGTATTTTTTTTCCTACTATGGAAGTCAATGGGGTCCATCAACTGCATGGTTACCAACATTCTTCAAAATTTCTTCTTTTGTGTTCAGCAGAAGAAAGAAATTCATACAGGTTTAAAACAACATGAGGGTGTGAAAAAAATATGACCAAATTTTCCTTTTGAAGTGAACTCTTCCTTTAACGTTGGACCTAAAAATTATTTTTTTTAATCAGACTAGCAGTCTATTCTGAATAAGAACTTGTCATGCAATCACATTATTTGGAATAAACTGACTAAATCTGAAATTTCATTTTGATTGAAAAGGCTTGTGTAAACCTTACATAATCTTACAAATTACTATAGTATCTGCATGTGAGACTTGTATCCTGACATTTCATGTAAAAATTAAATGCTTGTGTTCAAGAAAAATGTTATGCACCATTCTGTAAAAACTTTTGAAGAAAGTTTAAAGCTTTTAAAGAAAGTTCATGTTAAACATATGTTTGGAATTATCAACTGGACTGATTTCATGCTAAACATTAAAAACAAAAAACAGTAGACATAGACAGTGATGATGATAAGTTGGGGGGGAGAATATATATATATTATAAAGAGGCCTTATCACCTCCACATTAAACATTATTTCAGGCTCTCTAATTATTAATGCAGACCACTGGTCATAGGTCAGTGGTTGAATTCCATTGTAGACAGTGAATAATCACATTGGACATATTGGTACGGTATACACATAAAAGCCAGACACATAGTTAATGCAAAAGGTAAATAATGCAAACTTATTTGTTTTAGTTGAAGTGATATTCAAAACAACAAAGCTAATGCCAAACACAAGCTATCTATGTTTAACCACTATAAACTTTAATAAAGAATTCTTTATTATAACAAGATCTTTGCCCTGGGGTTTGGATTGCTGACAAGAGCTAGAAGAATAAGTACTAGACACTCCAAGGTGCGGAACATCACATAATGTTCCTTGTCTCTCGAACTGTCTGCCCTCCCGCACCCACCCTTCCCAGCTCTTTGAAGAAGACAAAAGCAAAGATCATGGAGAAGCAGCCATTGATAGCCTGTGGGGAAATGTGTAAGAGTGGAGTAATCACATCTCTGAGAATCCTCCACTGACATGCCTGATAGATCCGAGCCCCTTGATATTACACTGAAATTGACATCAAAATGGACACAGAGCGAGAGTCGAGGTGCTAGTGGTTAAAATGAACATTAGAGGAATGAAAATGTACGACACTAAAAGAATTTCACAAAATTGTGCAAATAAATATTATATTTTCTCATAAAATTAATGGGACACTTCCACTTAACTTCACTCTTGTTGCACCGGTCACTCGTTTCTATTCACTTACAAAAGGGTTTTGCAGCAATGGCATAGAGGAGCTATCTTTGTTTCCCCAAAGAACCTTTCAGTGAACAGTTCTTAAAAAGAAACACTTTTTTCTTAGTGTGAAGAACATTTTAAAAATCTGAAGTACCTTTTTTTCACTGTAAAGAACCTTTTGTGGAATGGAAATGTATGCCAAACCATTATGATCACAAGAAACATTTATTATTATTATAAATGCTGAAAATATTATTATTTTATGAATAGAAAGTTCAAAAGAACAGCATTTACCTGAAATATAGAAAGCTTTTGTAACATTATCACTACCGTTCAAAAATTTGGTGTCAGTAGGCGTTTTTTTTTTTTTTTTTTAAGCAATTAATCATTTTATTCAGCAAGGAGGCATTAAATTGATCTAACGTGACAGTATATACATTTATTATGTTACAAAAGCTTTCTATTTCAGGTAAATACTGTTGTTTTGAACTTGCTATTCATCAAAGAATCCTGAAAAGAAACTGTACACAACTACTTTCAACAATGATAATAATATTAAATGTTTCTTGAGCAGCAAATCGGCATATTAGAATGATTTCTGAAGGATCATGTGACACCAAAGACTGTAATGTAATGATGCTGAAAATTCAGTTTTGATCACAGGAATAAATTACATTTGAAAATATATTCAAATAGAAAAGAGTTCAAAATCACAATATTACTGTTTTTGCTGTATTTTGGATCAAATAAATTAAGCCTTGGTGAGCAGACGAGACTTCTTTTAAAACATAAAAAAATCTTACCATTCTTTTGGCCACCACTTTATATATACACACTTTCCCTTTAGAATTCCACTGAAGTCAAACAGGTAAGCCTAGACCTAACAAAATTTGAATTGTCATTCTTGGGTGAACTATCCTTTGAAGTCAAACATTTGCACTGAATTGAATGCATTTAACAGAGAGGTCTACCTTTAGTTGCCTTAGTAACAGCGATTTTATGAAATCATCAAGAGCTTAAATGCCCCCCTGCCTACCCTCAGACATGGCTACTTTCACTCTGCCTCACACCAATAAGAATGACTCATGCAGACACATAAAAAGCTAAAGCTTTGGCACCAAACCTTTGCTCACAACCCTTTTGCAGTGAATCATGTAAAATTGCGGAACACTCCGGGGTCTTTAGAATGGTTCCGAATGAGAGGGGGCAGGACACAAACACTTATGAAGAGGATGATGAGCTCTGAAATCACTCAGCCTCGCCACTTGTGATTAGTGGCTAATTAGCAATAATATAATCCAGTATGCTGAGCTACTTTATAAAGAAAACAGACTCAGAGTAATGAGTCCTCTTGCACCATGTGTTTATTTAATCTCCATCCATAATGGAGTTATGAAACCCTGCAAAAACTCTTAAAGTTTAAGAGTGTCAAGGATTTCTTAAAATCATATTGAATAAACTGTAGAGCATGAAGTGTACATAAGACTGAAAAAATACAATGAGCTCCTTGCCGAAAAGGCGAGTAAAGTCAATTAATATAGGAATCTAAAAGCATTTAGAAAACTTATATCTAGTTAACCTTCTGTATCTTGTATATAACTTTGCCTCTGCTGATCCTTTCACCAAAGTTTATGGTGTGAATGAGGCACAAGGTTGTGAAGGTCAGGGGTCATGTGCATGTTGACGAGGTGACAGCAAGCAGAAACACACACTCTGCCTGCGATGTGGGAAAGCCTCTGAACTCTGACCCTGACTTTGCGCCATGCTGCGGTTGACTGGCATGATGTCTCAGCATGTTGCCTCATACATGCATGCAAACGTAACAAGTACAGTTTTATATAATGCATATATAAAATGTTCCATACATTTACCGTTCAAAAGTTTGGGGTAGGTAAGATTTTTGGAAAGAGGTCACTTATTCCATCCAAGGCTAAATTTGAAAAACAGTAGTGAAAACGTATTACAATTTAAAATAACTGTTTTATTAGCGGGGTCAAGAGCTGCGGGAATGGAGCGAGGCCAGTGGCACGTGGGTTAATGCAATTGTCACTTATGATTCATTTAATGTGTCCTTGTTAAAAAAAGTGTTACATTCTTTAAAAAAAAAAACACTTACCATAACCCTAAACTAACAGTCTACTAATACTCTAGTGATAGTTAGTTGAAATGTACTTGCAAAGTTATTCATGGTTAGTAGATTGTCTATAGTGGTGGACAATCAAAATAAAGTGTAACCAAATATTTCACTAATAAGAAGAACACTGCAGACTCTTATGGTTATGATCCTTTAAAAGGGTTCAGCTCCTGTGTCTATGTGAATAAGCTAATGTATGCAGAAATATGACATCTACTCTTGAGACATTCGGAAAAGATACATTTGAGGGCTTACAAGAATGCTATTTATGCTAATCTACTTTTTGTTCAGTCTAGCAGAATATAAAATTGGCCTTTTCAAATAACAAAATTCTATATTATTCTTAATTCTTCTCCATTTGCATTTCTATGTATGTGTGACTAGTTTTCTAAATCCTCCAGACAGAAGGAAATTTGAGAATGCCAAAGTCCAAAACCCTGGATTTAGAAGGAACCATTGCTTAGCAACAAGATAGAGGTAAAACTGAGCAATAATGGCCAGGTTAGATGACTCATTATGGCTGGCAGTCTGGATGTGTATGCACTCTGGGTATCAAGTAAGAATTTGTGTGTCTATGTTACTGCTTGTATGCATGTCCATTCTATCCACCTTATTCCTACGCCCAATGACGCTTTGCGCGAATTATGGGTGTAACTTTCGTTAAGCTGTAAACAATCAGTGAAAGGCTCGCTCTATGAACGCAATACGTTAAAAAAAGTGTCACAATGAGATGGCATTAATCGACTCACCCTTCAACCATCGAACATTAAAATGAAATTTAAAAGTTTAAAATAATCAACAAGGTCAACAGACCTTTGATTAAATTTGACCTTTCACCAGAGTCTTTGGTTAAATATCACTGTAGGCAAATATATTACAAGCCTTAATGAAAAAAATGTTCATAAACTTCAGCATTACGTGACACTATATCAAAGTGATTTCCGTCATTTTGACAGATTATAAATTGCATTTACCTGTGAAAACAAACCTAGAAAGAAACGTGAGGATTTAAAGAGAATAACGAGAGATTCTTCGTGCATACCAGTGAATTATTATCGTAAATTAAATTCGGAAGAACAGACCACAAATGTGCCGTATATGTTGTACTTTTTTCATACTTTTACAGCGGATTGCAAAGGAAAAAATAAAAATCATCATGAGGAAAAAAGAAAGCAGCGACTATGGCACGAGCTCTTTTCAGTCGCTGCTTTCTTGTTATAACATGTCACGTTAAACTACCAAGTATAACGTTATTCTCATGATGTCTGAAAATAAATCATGAAGGAAAATTGACAGCTCATCCAGTCAAACTGACGGATCAGCTTTATTTGTAGGGCAACCTTAAGATTTGAAATGATCCGTTTCAGCCTTTTTGAATGGAAGTTCCCCAAACCGGAAGTGCCACCCATAATTCAAAACGCAGTAAGGTCGTCAGGAATAAGGTGGATATAAATTGAAATCTTGCGCAGATGAATTCACTGATAACTTTCAACATTGTCGCATTTGTTTATCTGTGAGGAGATTTTCTGAACTCCAATAATGCACTCAAACAAGCTTCACTCTAAACAGGAGTTTAGATTGTTGAAATAAACTGAATAGATTTCACGATCTCACTTCCATTATACTACATTTGTTCTGTGAAATAAAGCACAAATACATTTTCACAAAATGCATTAAGTCTCTTCTTTGGAGCTGAAATATATCAGCCGCTGAGTGGAACGTGGATGCACATATGTCAGTATGCTATTAGAACATTACATTTTTTGATGCGCATTGATTTATGTTTTGTTTAAACTAATTTGGTGTGTTGGGATAGAGAGCAAAAGATTTGCTCACAATGTAAGGCCCACTCACATTGCCTTCTTCACAATTACCTCCAACTTCTACTTATGTCAGACACTGAGTTTGAAACAACACAGGTGCACAATATGCTAAGAATAAATTTGCTGCCACTTCTCTCTCATTATCCAATCAGTGCATATCTAATCTGCATCCGTAACATCGCAGTTCCTTCTACATCTTCAAAGTAAGTTCTGTCACTAAAAAGATGTCCTTCTCTTTTTGAGTTTTGAGACACACATATACACAAACACGCACATCTGCACTGTTACGTAACCTTCATATGAAAGGTTGCAACATCAAGGCACACAATAAGCCCTTGATCAGCAGGAGAGCGGTTGAAGATCTCTCAATGGGAGTGGGGATAATCAGGGAGAGGAAGCCGAGAGCCCAAAGTAGGTGGTTTAGCATATTAAGAAGGCGGCTCTGTTAATGAGCTGTCTGGATTCAGTATCAGAGCAAAAAAGTTAGCTGAGCATAGATCAAGATTCTTGATTAAATACTAAGGGGGATACAGGACAAATGTTACATGTCTTCCCGGCGCTAAATAAACCACCATCTGCTACTGTATCTCACTATTTGCTCTTCAGATTGACCAGTAACGATGGCATGATCGTTTACCTTTATCATCAATGAGTGTCATAAGAAAACCGTAAGCTAGAAAAAACATTAAGGTTTTATTGCAACGCCCTAACATATTGGTTTAATAAGTAAATAGGTAAATTTATTCAAGTTGGTCATTTATACATAAAAATAAATAATAGTATTAATAATAATACAAATATATGATTTTGGGATTAGAAACATCCTCAGCTGTACCCATTTTCAAAAGATATATAATAATATGATGAATATCTAACATTGGCCAATATATGGTTATAAATGAATATAATACATTATTTTTAAATAAATTATCAGTAGAAGCTAACAATTCCATTGTGCAGCTCTAAAAAAGCTTTTGTATATTTTATCTTTTTTGCCTTCCGTGATTAAAAGTAACCTAGAACTTTAAACTGTTTGATATGAATATTTAAAGTGACTGTTAGATTTGGGTTTTTTTTGCATACCAAACAATTTTTTTAACCATCACACTTACCTTTTCCAACCTCTCACAATGATAGAAAACAGATGGAAATTAAACAAACAACATGCTTGAAAGATAAACCCCTCTACAAACCATCCTCATTCCAGAACACCACAATCTACAACTTTGACATCACCATGTGAGCAATCGTATTTGCGACATAGATCTGAACCAGACTAGATACCCATGAGACACTGGGAAGTACGTCATAAGGACCAGAGCTGATGGTTTAACTCCTGGATATGGCATTTTTTGAAGAAGATTGCATGCGGGCAGGAGATGATTCGGCCAATAGGAGGTTGGAACTGGCCCCGCATGGGACAGAGAGAGATGTTTGTTCACTAGATGGGAAAAAGCTTTTAGCGGACCTAACTACCAGATCTCACTTGATCTGTTTCCTGTTGCGCTTTATAAATAACCCGATAAGAGCTTTTCTCAATGTCGCACAAGCCATTTTGTTTCTATAAAATTATCAGATAAAAGTAATCCAGATTCATGACTAATGCATGCTGTTCTTGGTTCAAATTATTGCTCCTCAACACATGTGCTGATATCAAAATTAATTCTGAAATGGTATATGCTAGTCTTTGTACTTTGGGAGATTCCAAGTAAAACAGGGGACATCCGGAAATGAAAATGTTCAGAAAAAGCATGAATGGAGTTTAAAAAGCTCTTAAGAGTAAAGACAACAACTCAAAAAGAAAGATCATGAAATCCCTTTAATATCGCAACTGTTTTTCCTTAGACAGCAATGAGATTTAATAGAGTGCAGTAGAGAATTTTATATAAGCCCCCTAACTATTGGATTTTCCTCTTGAAAAATAAAAAGTGTTTCACATGGGTCTCTAAGTTTCAGAAGAAATCTCAACAATGTTTCACAACAATGTCTGCAATCAGAGATTCAAACATGTCTCATCAAATTCTTCCAAAACCAAATGATCTGAGCTAAGCTGTTCACATACATTTACAGCTCTTTTTGTAGCTATATTTAATGACTGTCAATAAATGTCCCATGTGCTTCTTGTATTTTAGTTTCAGAGAAACGCTTGAGAAAACTTAAATGAAACGTAAATGTAACTGAGGTCTTCATTATGTCTATGGGCTATAAAATAGCATTTTTCAAAAACAATTTTCCTTAGAGAAAAGCATGAAGAAGATCAAGTGGTCGGCTTCATGGGTGGCAGTGGGGGAAGAGTCAGTGGAGAGATGCAGGAATGGAGAAGAATTTGGACAAATAACATCAGAGAGAGGGGGAAAAAGACAGGAACACCTTTTCCAAATTGTAAGATCCCACATACATACACACACACACACACATCTCTGAGGGGTTCATGAGGGTGAAGGCTGGTGTCGAAGGTCACATATGTAGACTGACCCTGTTCTCTGACAGCTTTGAAGAGACTTCATGCATAAAGGGGAATCCTTCATGTCAAACGAAGACCCTCTTGCACAACCCACCCCCCCACCCCACAACACCCCCGCCCCCGAAAATCCTCCCCAGCTTTTTGTGTGTGTGTGTGTGTGTGTGTGTGTGTGTGTGTGTGTGTGTGTGTGTGTGTGTGTGTGTGTGTGTGTGTGTGTGTGTGTGTGTGTGTGTGTGTGTGTGTGTGTGTGTGTGAGAGATATAGTTTCTCCCATCATTTCTTTTTGCTGGGTTTATTTTAGAGTCTGTACACTCTAAAAAATGCTGGGTTATTTCAACCCATGTTTGGGTCAAATATGGACAAACCCAACAGTTTGTATTTCATGTATTGTACAGTCATGTATTTCAGAATATAAACCAACAGTTGGGTGCCCTCTATTTTTGAGCCAAACATGGGTTTAAACAACCCAGCATTTTTTAGAGTGTACAGACACCACTTAAAGACTCAACTCATTAACCTCAAAACGATATCTATCTTCTACATAAACCCATGAACTGATAATTTTTTATGCAGATAGTTTTCTTTACAAAATACATAAATCTGCCAAATGCATTTTTTCCTGACAAAGTGAAATTTGACTAATATCAGGTTTATTATTAACACACCAGTGCATCCAGATGGCTTACTGTAATACATTATTGATCTCCCTCTTGGCTGGTAAGAAGTTTGATGCTTTACATATTTACATACAACACTTATCTTGGAGACAACATTCATTCACATTTTCATACACAAGTAAAACATCTATATATGGAGGGCACACTCTAAAAAATGCTGGGTTATTTCAACCCAAATTTGGGTCAAATATTGACAAACCCAGTAATTGGGTTAACATTTTAAATTACATTTTTAACCCAACATTTGGGTTTGTCCATATTTTAACCAAAATTGAGTTAAAACAACCCAGCATTTTTTTGAGCATGAGATGCAACCTTAAAAAACACCTCAGACTACTAATTAAATTGAAATAGAAGTAAATAGAAACAAGGAAAGATTTGATCCACTTAAAAGTCCATAATTTGGATTATAAGAACATGAACCTAGAACTCTCAAACTGATCAAATTATCATCAAAATCAACTTAAATGCCAATTTAAAACAGAATCAAATCAATGCACCATTACAGTCAAAAGCAATGAATCTCTACACTGAAACACAATTGTTTGCTTTGTAAGAAGTCACAGGCAGGGGAAAAGTCTGCAATCAGATAAGTCACCATCCCTCTGAACAGTCTGTTCTCTCTTTCAACATCTCCTTTTTATTTATTTCCTGTATTCCTCTGTTTATTCAGTTTTTTATTTCTCCCTCTATTCCATTTTAACACATTCCTGATAAGTTTTCTCTTATCTCTCAGTCTTATTATCTCTCTTAACTTTCAATGTTTTCTTTTAAGCTATTTCTTCCCTACCTTCTTATTTCCTCTGTTGCTCAAAGATATATATATTTTTTTTTTTTTTGGCTGTGTGCGTGTGTGTTGCTGAGTGAACATGTTCCTGTCCGTCAGAGTTCTCTCGCGGGACGCACCCAAAATGTCATTCGCTCCCCCCTCACTGTTCCTTTCGGTGTCTCTTCAGTATCCTTCAGTCCCTGACATTTACACTACATACTAGAGCCTTTACCACACATCACATGGCTGAGAAAGAGGGAGCTGGCAAGGCCAGAAGAGATAAAATCCGGTAAGAGAGAGCAAGAAGCAGGCAAACATTAGAGAAACAAACAAAGCTTGGAGAATGCAGGGCAAGATGAGAGGATACCAACATAAAACACAAGCAAGGCCTGTTTAACACTATAGTGCCAGGTTGAAGCAGTGTATCAGCACACCAACTTGGTAGTATACCCAGAGCCGGATTAACGCAAAGGCAAACTAGGCACGTGCCTAGGGCCCGATTGGCGGGATGGGGCCCAGACAGAGGGACAAAAATAAAAAAAATAAAAAATTTACAAATGTCATATCTACAATTTATTTCAATATTTATTAATTAACTAAAAATAGTGACGATGTTTATCTTAACCATAGACTGTTATACGTCACATTAACGCCAGCCCATCAGGTGCTGCGAAGCAAAAGCACGCAAAGAAGCACAGCTCGTAATGCAGGTGTGTGCGTTGTCGTCATCTATTTTGGAGTGATTGCAATGTATTCTAAATATAAACTTGTAGGCCTACTGTAGATCAGCGTCATTTCTAGAAAAATCATTCACCGCTTTATTACGAGTTTAAAAGAGCGCGAGCGTCATTAACGTGCCCAGACGCGACGCTTTGAATTTGCACGTACAATGAATAACATCGCGTCGGGAGCTGACTAAAAACGCTACAAAAGTAAAAGACAAGACGTTTGTATTCAAAGTTAAAAACCCAACACACTACAACATTTTTAAATGTTTCAAATAAAGGATCTCATGGGTCTATCTTCTAAATTCTGCTGATGATTAGGCTAGATTATACCCTGTCTGACATCAGCCTACTCGCGCCAATAATATCAGTTTAGATTTTTTTTTTCTAATCAGTAGTGATCGTGTCTTTCTCTTCCACTTGATTTGTGTATAGCATATTTAAGCTAGCAATGCATAATATCATATTACTTATATTAATAATATGACAATATCTGCAGTCAATATTGATTAAATGGGAGGGGGAAATCCTGCCCATACCAGCTATGAAAAAATGATAAAAGCATATATCACTAAGTGGTATTCTGGAACTGTGAATAAATTGAATAAAACAGCAAAATAACAATAACAATAACATCTTCATTAAACAAAAAAGAGATTACCTTAGATGAAGTTTGATTAATACAGTAGCCTACTGGTAAAAAGTCTGGACCAATTACTATTTTTAATGTTTTTGAAAGAAGTTTTTTATTATGCTCTACAAGCCTGCATTTATTTGATAAAAAAACCCCCAAAAAACAGGAATATTCAGCAAGGATGTGTTAAATATATAAAAAGTGATAGTGAAGACTTTTTTAAAACAACTTTTTAATAATAAAAAAAAATCCTGAAAAAAAGTATCACAGGTTATAAAATAAATATTAAGCACCATTTCTAACATTTGATAATAAATCAGAATATTATAAAGTTTTCTGAAGGATCACATGACACTAAATTCAGCTTTGCATCCCAGAAATATATTTTAAAGTATAGTAAAATAGGAAAACCATTATTTTAATAATATTTCACTATATATTATTTTTCTGTATTTTTTATCAAATACATCCAGGCTTGATGAGCATAAGAGACTTCTTTCAAAAACATTAAAAATAGTAATGTGTCCAAACTTATGTACCGTGTAAGTAAAAACATTTAAAATTAAATGTTGTATAAATTAAAAGGTTAGGAATCATATTTTGTTTCAAGAGTTTTTTATTGGGGGTGGGGGGCCTCCAACAAGAATATTGCCTAGGGCCTCCAAATCTCTAGAACCGGCCCTGAGTATACCAAGCATTTGAAATAGTTGCCAATAAAGTAATTTAATGGCCTGGAAGAGCACAACTAAACAGCACCAACACAAATACTGAATAAACTATTTAAGAAAACACAATTTGTCTAGCATCAGACACCCCAGGATTCAATAATATAGCAAAGAAGGCGAATCAATGTTAGTCTACCTTAAAACACACAAAGCATAAACATTCAAGTCTCACATCTGCCAGTGGTTCTGTTTCAGAACAATGGTTGTATCAATTGGTTGTGTCAATTTTATTATTGTTATGTTTCATTTTCAAAATATATGTTAAGCATTCTCCTCCCTTCTTACAGGTGGTAGGCTTATTTATCTTGCTATCCTATGCATACATATATGATTACTTGATTTTCATTAAGAATGTTTTCCAGATGTTCATATTTGTTAGAATCAGATCCACTGATCTAGGTGTTATATGACATCCTTCAGGTGAAAACACACTGAAAAGTAAGTGCCTACCTTAAAACAGAGCCAAACCGCTAACAGGTGCTACGAGGACCTCAGGTATCCCTCAACTTTGCCTGTGTTCCATCACTTCAGCACAAGGTAAGGCCTAGAAACCTATCAATACCTTGAATCTATCAACACTTGGGGCATGTTCAAGTTCAAAACGGTACGCAACGTTTATACAGTTTCCGGGTTGAACGTCTTGTTTCCTGGAAACGGCGTGCACCGGTGTGCAACAGGGTTTGAGATACGTTTTCTCTTGTTTGGTGGGTGTGTCAGAACTGCAGTCCAATCAGCAGCAACATGTATATAAAGCACTCGGTATTAAAGTGAACTCGCACAATGGGTTCAAGGAAAGTAATTTACAAATGTGTTCGATGTAGCTCGGTATACGCAACAACTGAGGATATTAGAAGACATTTTTGTCGTAAGTTTTATTGTAAAAATATAGGATATCAACATAATGATGTAGTTGTTTATATTTTTAGCTTCATTGCAAGTGTATGACATTTGGTATAGAAATAAACAATGGTTATTAAGTGCTTTTCCTAAAAATGAAAATACAGGGTATTATACAAATAAAGTCAGTATGTGAGGCTAAATAGATGTGTTTTAGTCTGAATTAGGCATATGTGTGCTTCCATTTCAGTTTCAGCAATCCCTTCACTCGATTGGGATGTTCTCTTGTGTTCTGGGCGGCAAGTGCAGTAACTGTAACATCGGGCATATTTTGTAGTATTAAACACATATTTATACCGACTTCATCAGGCTCCGAAAATTCTTCACAAAGAATGGCCTTCTCAGCTGCCATAGTTGCAACTCTTGCGTCATCAGAACAGTGTGTTCAACGCATCACCGTTTCTGTTTAAAAAACGTTGTGCAACGTTTTGTCGGGGCTGATGTCGCTTGTCAAACTACATTGAGAATTATTTTGAATAATTTATTAATGCAATAAATTGTAAAATTATCAGAAGTTAGCTGTTGAGAATTTTTGATGAGCCTGAAAACTAATTTATATTAAAAATTAGCCAAAACTGTAGCTATATAGAGGGTTTTCACCGACGTCACGTTCTGGGCGGTAACCCGGATGCGCGGCCATTATCGAGGCACTCAGATGTAAACAACAGCATGGATTGCACTGTTTATGTACTACTGAACACATTGTTACACTAAAAAAACACGGAAAAAACACATGGTAGGTGCGAAATCATATAGAGAAGGACTTAGTAAGCAGGAGAGAACGCAAAATTGACAAACTAAAGTTAATATGTGGTAAAGGTCCGAACGAGCTAGCTTCTCTAGCCCGTACTGCAATTCTTCCTTCTATTTCTTATCCCGACATAGGCTACCGTTCAGATTGTCAGTCCAAAAAAGCACATGAAATCCGTTTCAAGCTACATCCATATGTGGTTTGAAATCCTATTCACATATCAGGACATCAGCGTCAGTCTGAACGATCGGATTTCGGGTGGTATGTGACTCTCACGCCACGTAAAATGTAAACATCAGACGTTGTTAGAGGAAACATTCTGCAAGTCGCTGCCGAAACAATGCTGTGTTGTTGCAAAGAAACGAGCAGAAAATGATTATTTCTGAAACACATTTTGAAACCGGAGCAGACAAGAGCGCGGGAAAAAAGCTGTAAAACAGCCTCCTACAGTTCTGCAGCTCAATACGCAGTATAGTCCAGCGCGGCGGCTACACATTTCCATGTAATAAAATTTAAATAAGACAACATCTGTATTGCAAATGCAAACCCCTCCATCAACGCAATGCCATATTGCCCAAGAGCTGCATGGACACACATATCGGATCTGAACAGTTGCGATACACAGTGTGGACATCATTTTAGATCAGATTCCAATCGGATACAAAGATAATCGGATTTGGACTGACAGTGTGAATGTAGCCATAGTTAATTACGTCAACATTTTTAGCCATAGTCAACGCTTCATTTACACTTCATTTGTGGTTGATGAGGTGATGCTCTCAACCACAAACGCCTTCTTTCATAATTTTTTTTGCACTCTTCTCTTTAACTTTTGGCGGTCTATAGAACTCGAAATGTTTTTTCCCGATGCAACCGATTAGTACAGACCAAAACTAGACCATTTTTCAGCAGCAATAATCAGCCAAATTTGTGAGTCCGTTCAGTTCAGTGGCATTGTTTATGTTCAGTGCCTCCAAAATGGCCGACTTCCGAATTGATGACACGTCGTGAAAACCCTCTATAAACTCTGGTTTCGGTCAGATTTACTGAAAAGGAGGGGCTATTTTTGTATCTGTCACTGTGTTGTTGGATTGGCACGTCCTGATTCTGCCGAGTTAGACGCGTTCCTGGGTCAACAAGGGAGGTGCTTATGCAAAATTGATCAACCAATCAGATTCATCACGTGACATCATCCAGATTGAGCGCTACTTTTTGAATTTGCCAGCCATCAACGTCTCTACTTCATTTCACAGAGGTAAGTGCAATTTGTATAAAACGTATAATTTCAAATGCGTGTCTGTATCTACTGTAATGTATTCTTTTTAATTTCACGATGAATGCATTACTAACGCTAACAACACTAACTAAACTGCTCATATAAGGTGCAAATCTCCTATCGGACCGAGATCGTTTCGTCATCCGATCCGGTATGGTGTTTTCCCCGTGATCGTATCGTCGGATCTTTTCTCCCGTTGATGTATATCACTTTTCCCCTGCATTCGTTTAGCAGACCCTCATAATCCTTTTGCAAAAGAAAAGCAAAACACTTTAGCGGATGGGACCAAATAGGCTACCAATAATGCGGGTTATTCAATCAAAATAATATCAATACAATATCTAATATAAGACAAACTGTAATCTATCACTGTATTTAAATAATCATAATAATAATAATGCAATATCTAGTAGGCCCATAAGGCAAACTGTAGCCTTATATAAAATGTAATATTAATGAAATATATTTTGTTGACCCAGGAACATCATATTTTTATGTTGACTCAGGGACATCATTCATTATTACTCATCTAATATAAGACAGACGGTAATCAATCACTGTATTTAAATAATCATAATCATAATATAATATCTAATATTAAATAAACTGTAATATTTCTCTGTATGGGCTAATATTAATAATAGAAATAATAATAATAATTAAATATATTTTGTTGACCCAGGAACATCATATTTTTATGTTGACCCAGAGACATCATTCTTTATTACTCATCTAATATAAGACAGACAGTAATCAATCACTGTATTTAAATAATCATAATAATAATATAATATCTAGTATAAGACAAACTGTAATCTATGTAATAATAATAATTAAATATATTGTGTTGACCCAGGGACATCATTCCTTATTTAAATAATCATATAATATCTAATATTACACAAACTGTAATATTTCACTATATAATATTAATAATAGTAATAATACTAATAATTAAATATATTTTGTTGACCCAGGGACATCATATTTTTATGTTGACTCAGGGACATCATTCCTTAGTTAAATAATCATAATAATACTAATAATAATATAATATCTAATATTACACAAACTGTAATATTTCACTATATAATATTAATAATAATAATTAAATATATTTTGTTGACCCAGGAACATCATATTTTTATGTTGACCCAGAGACATCATTCCTTATTACTCATCTAATATAAGACAGACGGTAATCAATCACTGTATTTAAATAATCATAATCATAATATAATATCTAGTATAAGACAAACTGTAATCTATGTAATAATAATAATTAAATATATTGTGTTGACCCAGGGACATCATTCCTTATTTAAATAATCATATAATATCTAATATTACACAAACTGTAATATTTCACTATATAATATTAATAATAGTAATAATACTAATAATTAAATATATTTTGTTGACCCATGACATCATATTTTTATGTTGACTCAGGGACATCATTCCTTAGTTAAATAATCATAATAATACTAATAATAATATAATATCTAATATTACACAAACTGTAATATTTCACTATATAATATTAATAATAATAATTAAATATATTTTGTTGACCCAGGAACATCATATTTTTATGTTGACCCAGAGACATCATTCCTTATTACTCATCTAATATAAGACAGACGGTAATCAATCACTGTATTTAAATAATCATAATAATAATATAATATCTAATATTAGACAAACTGTAATTTTCACTAATAATCGTAATAATAATAATAATTAAATGCCTTTTGTTGACCCAGGGACATCATATTTTTATGTTGACTCAGGGACATCATTCCTTATTTAAATAATCATAATAATACTAATAATAATATAATATCTAATATTAGACAAACTGTAATATTTCACTATATAATATTAATAATAGTAATAATACTAATAATTAAATATATTTTGTTGACCCAGGAACATCATATTTTTATGTTGACTCAGGGACATCATTCTTTATTACTCATCTAATATAAGACAGACAATAATCAATCACTGTATTTAAATAATCATAATAATAATATAATATCTAATATTAAATAAACTGTAATATTTCTCTGTATAGGCTAATATTAATAATAGAAATAATAATAATAATTAAATATATTTTGTTGACCCAGGAACATCATATTTTTATGTTGACCCTATTACTCATCTAATATAAGACAGACGGTAATCAATCACTGTATTTAAATAATCATAATAATGATATAATATCTAATATTAGACAAACTGTAATATTTCTCTGTATAGGCTAATATTAATAATAGAAATAATAATAATAATTAAATATATTTTGTTGACCCAGGAACATCATATTTTTATGTTGACCCAGAGACATCATTCTTTATTACTCATCTAATATAAGACAGACGATAATCAATCACTGTATTTAAATAATCATAATAATAATATAATATATAATATTAGACAAACTGTAATTTTCACTAATAATCGTAATAATAATAATAATTAAATGCCTTGTGTTGACCCAGGGACATCATATTTTTATGTTGACTCAGGGACATCATTCCTTATTTAAATAATCATAATAATACTAATAATAATATAATATCTAATATTAGACAAACTGTAATATTTCACTATATAATATTAATAATAGTAATAATACTAATAATGAAATATATTTTGTTGACCCAGGAACATCATATTTTTATGTTGACCCAGAGACATCATTCTTTATTACTCATCTAATATAAGACAGACGGTAATCAATCACTGTATTTAAATAATCATAATGATAATATAATATCTAATATTACACAAACTGTAATATTTCACTATATAATATTAATAATAATAATTAAATATATTTTGTTGACCCAGGAACATTATATTTTTATGTTGACCCAGGGACATCATTCCTTATTACTCATCTAATATAAGACAGACGGTAATCAATCACTGTATTTAAATAATCATAATAATAATATAATATATAATATTAGACAAACTGTAATTTTCACTAATAATCGTAATAATAATAATAATTAAATGCCTTGTGTTGACCCAGGGACATCATATTTTTATGTTGACTCAGGGACATCATTCCTTATTTAAATAATCATAATAATACTAATAATAATATAATATCTAATATTAGACAAACTGTAATATTTTACTATATAATATTAATAATAGTAATAATACTAATAATGAAATATATTTTGTTGACCCAGGAACATCATATTTTTATGTTGACCCAGAGACATCATTCTTTATTACTCATCTAATATAAGACAGACGGTAATCAATCACTGTATTTAAATAATCATAATGATAATATAATATCTAATATTACACAAACTGTAATATTTCACTATATAATATTAATAATAATAATTAAATATATTTTGTTGACCCAGGAACATTATATTTTTATGTTGACCCAGGGACATCATTCATTATTACTCATCTAATATAAGACAGACGGTAATCAATCACTGTATTTAAATAATCATAATAATAATATGATGTCTAATATTAAATAAACTGTAATATTTCTCTGTATAGGCTAATATTAGTAATAGAAATAATAATAATAATTAAATATATTTTGTTGACCCAGGAACATCATATTTTTATGTTGACCCAGAGACATCATTCATTATTACTCATCTAATATAAGACAGACGGTAATCAATCACTGTATTTAAATAATCATAATAATGATATAATATCTAATATTAGACAAACTGTAATATATGTAGGCTAATATATGTAATAAAAATAATGAAATATCGGGTGCAAATTGGACAAACCATCTAGGACGAGTTTGAAAAATTAGTTTTTTTGGACAATTCAAAATGGCGGACATATTTATATATGACGGAAAATTACGACATAGGATGCAATCGAATCGGCATAAGCTCAGGGATCAGAAGGCATTATGGTTAAAAAGTTATTCGCATAAATATGAGTGAAACTTTGGACAGGTGGTGGCGCTAGAGGGAATGAGTTAGAGACACCAAAATTGGTGTATTTGATTTTGGGATTGTCCTCTATCAGAATGTAAAACCGTTATAACTTTCCCGCAAGCGGTTATTTGGGCTACCATAGACTCCCAGTCGGAAAAATGAATAATAATAATACGAAGAAGAACGCGAACGAAAACAATAGGTGCCTACGCACATTCTGTGCTTGGCCCCTAATAATAATGAATTATCTTACTGACCCAGGGTGTTATATTGTAATATTATGGAGAGCATTTGTAGTCTATTTTTGGCCAAGTTGTATTTACTCTAATTATAATAGTGGTTACACTATTTTAAGAATATAAAAGACATTCTGAGACAAAAACCCTAAAGATAATGCATGTTTTTCTACCCAGAATGTAAAGAGAAATGGAGGGTTTCATTAAGAAAAGAGTGTTGCGTGAAGAAAGACAAAGAGGAAAAAACAAAAATATAACAGTTGATGTGCATATCCTGAAGAAAGAAGAAAATCATGAGACGTTCATACAAGAAAAACTTACAACTTTGACAAATTTTAGAAACACAAATTCTGCAAGTCAAAAGGACAAGGATAAAGGGTACTACATTTTCTACTGTATCCGGTCAGGGAACCCTGTTGATGGAAGTTACAAGAGCTCAGGATGTATGGCTTACACATCATTTAAGATTAAAAGTGATTGGCTGAGCCACAAAATCATTGTACAACGCACCAGCAAAGAGCACAATGGCCACAATGCAACTTGTGAACAAGAAGGACACTTTCAAACAGTGTGTCCAGATTTGGTCAAACAAATTGAAGAATGGATCTCATTGGGGGTCAAGCCAGATATCATTCTACTGGAATCCCACAAATGGTCCAGATCTCGTGGACACACCGACTTGAACAACCGTCAGTACTTTGTCACTCCAAAGGACATTGAGAATATACGTACATGCTTGGTACGCCGAAGCCATTTGGATAAAGATGATGCTGTTAGTTCAGCCAAATTATTGACCAGTCACCTCAAGGATAATGTTGTTTTTTTTCAGCCTTTTTCCCATGAGAAGGATCTCATAATTATCCTTCAGACTCCCAACATGAGAGAGAATCTACACAGACATGGAAAGAACATTATATTTTTGGATGCTACTCATTGCGTCAACCAGTATAATTTTCCACTTTATACCCTGGCTATAAGAGATGACTATGGCCATGGAGTTCCAGTCGCATTTATAGTAACAGGCAATGAGAAAGAGGCAACACTAGAGATAGCTTTACAGCAGTTAAGGAGAGTGTGTCCTGCTGCACCAAGGTATGTATATATACATTTTTTAGTTTAATTAAATTTACATACTTGAAGTAGAATTATTGGTTTTACCCAATTATTGGAATTATTATAGAATTACCCCCAGAAATCTCACTGCCCTGCCAAAAAATTACTCTGTAACATTTTATTTTACAGTGCACTTGTTACATATGTTACATGTACTTAGCATAGTTATTACATTCTTAAAACAAGAAAAATGTTTCAAGAAATTTACATTCTGATGCAACACTGCATAAGATGTAAAAGACTTGTTTTCAGAGAATGTATCTTTAATATAGTCTCATTATGTCTTACTCCACACTGGCAGAGTTTTTCACATGTAAAAAATAAATAAATCTGCTAATGCAGTTATATATAACGCATTTGTATTTATCTTTATTGAAGGATATATATATATATATATATAGTTAACATGGCTATTGTTTCTTCATCCTTCTTGTATGCTATTTTGTTTCCTCTAGGTGCTTTATGGTGGACAAGGATATGTGTGAGATGAATGCCTTGCGGAAAGTCTTCCCAGAGTCAGATATCTTGCTTTGCTGGTATCATGTTATGCAAGTATGTATACATACAAATGTATATATTCTTTATATTTGAAAAATGTACCGTAAGTTATTTATTGTCTCTTTTTTCAGGCTGTTGTCCGCTGGCTTTCGAAGACAGACTCTGGAGTCAGTGGGCCATCAAATACTGATGTTAGAACAGAAATCATTTCTTTCGTCAGAAAGATGAAGCTTTGTGCAACAGTGCGTACAATTAACAATTCAATTTTGCTTCCTTAATTGTACTATTACTATTTATATAACTATTTTAAAATAAACATTAAATCAGTTACATTTAACATTAAATCACCTATTCTTTTTTAATTTTGTTAAAATAGCATCAAGATTTTAAGTCAACTGCTGAACAATTCCTCAAGAGGTTTGAAGATTTCCCAGCTCTTTGCTCATACTTCAAGGATCACTGGCTAGAAATAGGACACACATGGTCTGACTTTGGACGGTGCTACAACCATGCTGACTCCGATACAAACAATCTTGTTGAAAGGTAATATTTTAAATTAAACTTATGAAACTTGATTATGAGTTAATTCACATTATGTAATAGAATCACCAGCATTTTGATGTTGTTATCATATCATAATATCAAACTAAAACAATCACATTAAAACATGCATTGTTTTTCTTTGCTTGTCCAATTAGATTTTTCCATCGCCTAAAATATCAGTTTTTGGGAGGCATTAGGAACCGTAGACTGGATGATCTTATCAGCATTCTCATCAAGAAGACAGATGGATACTTCCAGGTCATTCACGATTTGCAGGCAGCTGGAAGAATGAAAAATGCCTCTTTGAAGTCAGGAGAAATACTTAAGTCTGCCTCTAGATTGGTGGAAAAAGGTTGGCAAGATAGCATTAATCTTATATCCAACGACACGTACCTTTATGAAGTTCCATCAGAACAAACCCCTGGTCTATCCTACAAAGTTTGTCCATCTGAAAGTTTTTGTAGCTGCCCAATTGGAATCAGAGGACATCCCTGTAAACATCTTGTAGTGATTGAGTTGCTGAGTAAACATGACTCTAAAAAATTTCCTGCTTTGGATCATCAAATAAACGCACATGCTAGCGTACTTAAGCAAAAGAAGCTTTACTCCATTCTGTGCACTGACACAAAAGAGGTAGATGTACAAAGTTTATGTCATGAGAGAATTTACCACACTTCTGCGATGACATTTCAATGCACCTGTTGTACATACTCTTACATTGAGAAATGTGCTTGCTTTCTACTGGCAAGTGAATTATTTGATGTCATATCAACAAGAGCTGTACCTACTTTGTGGCAAGAAGACACGTCAATGCAGTTAAATGTGAACACTGCAGCAAACCACTCAAAAACTGAAGTGCAGAAGTTAAAGGAAATACTGGAGAGTGTGCAGAATTGGCAGACAATTCCTCAGCACATTAGCCAGCAAATTCAAAACCTGCATGACAGTGTAACAAATGCCAGCATGAGTAGATCAACAGCCGCATTTTCAGCAGTAACTACAGACCTGACAAGAAAGATAAGACCATTGTTTCCACACAGAGCAAAAAACATGAAACGAAAGTATGGACTGAAATTCAAAAGACGACAAACTAAATTATAAAAGTGAATGTAGATATGAAAAAAACAAACTAAGGCACTAAGACAATGTAAAATATACATTTAAAATTAACTTGCTAAATTTAAGTGTGCATATGAGAAATGAAGTGAAGGAGGCTGCTGATTTTTGGATGTTTATTTTACTTATACATTTTAAATGCATCGTTTTACAACATCTGAAATCTGAAAAAAATAGTAATAATGCCATCTTTAATTGTAAATAAAGCTAAACAAACCATGAACGTTTTACATTACTCAGCTGTCTGAATGTGTTCTGCAACAGTGATATGTTGTATATTTTAAACCAATTAAATGTAACATTACTTGCTTAACTGAGATGACAATGTTTGTTACAATTTAACAATCATTAGTTATTGTGTTCAATGGCTCAGTGAACCTCTACTTAAACTGACTGATTAAAAATGAGATGACAACATCTACCACTTGTGGTCCAAGCGTATGGGTTAGCAGACTAAAAGGTGATTCCTCTCCCAGTTTTTCCCTTAGCAAGTGCTGGAGAGTGCAGAGTGTATTCCTGTAAATATCAATGGACAGATTTTAAAGCAAGATGCAAGTTTAAAAAATCTAAATGTGGAAAGCAACTTACTTTGCAACGTCTGCCTCAGCACTGGGAACACTTTCAGTCATGTCTAGGTGTACATGTCGCCCAAGCATGGCTCCCAGATCCTGGGCCAAATCTGTGGCCTCCCCTTCACTGAGAGCAGAGAACATGCTTATCTTTGTCTTTGCTTTGATCGGCCGCTGTTCTCTGAGCTCCTCAGGGAGATCCTCTTTACGAACCTTTAGGTAAAACCAATGTTACTGTTTTATAAATGTTTTGCTCTAATTTAAAAGTATAGCAAATAGCTATAAGGTTTATATAGAGAGCATATACAAACCCTAATCAGGCTTCTTAACAGATTGTTAGACATGTTTTCTGCCATGATTCTTCTCTTCAGTTCATCTTGGGTTACAGTGTACTTCCTTTTGGTGCCTGGCACTGACAGCCTACCCAGAACTGTATAGTTTCCTCCCTGGGTTGTTTTGTCTTCTTTTTTTTCCTCAGGCATCTTTTCCTCCTCTATACCTTCTATTTTTCTTTTCTTGGCTATGTTTTTCTCTTGCTCACTCTCAGCAACCGTTTGCTCCTCTTCACTTTCTCTTTCTTCTGCTTTGTTTTCCTCTGCTTCTCTTGCCTGTGCTGCATAAACAAAACTCATAGTCAATCACCAGTATTACAAGATTATTGTTGCACAGGTTAAGTATATCATCTGACAAATCAAAACAACAGAAAGTTATGCTTGTGCACCCTATGCTGTTTTTAAAATATCTTCCTAAAATGTAAGAAAATAGTGGCACATGATTTTAGATATTTTAACTGAATTGATTTCATCAGGCTATAAATAGACAAACACACCTTCTAAACTACTTCGCATTTTGTCCCTGATCTGTGCACGCCTTGAAAATGCATCGGCCAGTGTAAACCAGGATGTACAGTCAAGTTCATCAATTAGTTCTTTGGGAGGATCCTAGAGGAAAGAATTGAAACATAAATTATTTGTTTTATTTTAGTGACATGCACAGTGCCATGATTGAAAGAAAGAAAAAAAAGTGCTAACCAACATCTATGAAACCATTTTACTTACCTTCAGAAAGTTCTCTGCATAGAGTAACACAAATATGCCGCATTCAGACATGTTTCCTTGCTGTCCGGGTACCCGCACTTTCAGGGCTGGCATAGAATCTGCAGAAAAGGTGCGAGGCTTTTTTCTTGTGTTTTTCCACATTTCTGTTAAGTAACTGCAATACAAAAACAACCTTATTAAATGTTTATCTCTATGACATTTTATTGACCTTTTGGTAACACTTTACAATACGGGTGCACTAATATGCATTAATTCATGTTTAACTAATGCACAGATAATCATGAGTTAATGTATGACTCATGAAGAACTACACCATTAATTAATGATTACTGCATCAGCAACTAATAAAGAGTCGATATGATTAATAGATTAAGTAATACATGAATTGCTATTAATTCAATGTGTCATTGTGTATTAATTCCTTAATAACATTTTATTAACTAATAGTGTAAATTAATGTGTTAATTACCACAATTAGTCAAAGCTATGCACTTCAACTTCCAGTTGTCTGCTTTAATTAATCATTAGCTAATGATTTGCAAAGGTATCATTATGTTATGACTTTACTTGTTGAGGCACATCATTATTAACTAGTCATTTAGTAATTGTAGTAATTTACACATGAATTTGCACTAACAATGAAGTAATTAATCATGTATAAATGCATATTAGTGTACCTGTATTATCTGGAAGTTGAAATACAAGGCTTTGGCTCATTCTGGTAATTAACATATTAATTAACACTATTATTTAAAAAAATGAGTTATTAGGGAATTAATCCACAATTACATATTTAATTAATAACAATGCATGTATGAACTAATACATTAACCTTACAGACTCTTAATTAGTTCCTAATGTGGTAATCATTAATGAATAGCTTAGATAATCATTAGTTACACATTAATTCAGTATTATCTGCATTAGTTAAGCATGAATTAATGCTTATTAGTGCACCCGTATTGTAAAGTGTTACCGAACTTTTTGTTAAAGCATGCCTTGTCCTTGCTTTGCAACATTATACTTGCTCATATCTTAAAGAGATAGGTCACCCTAAAATGAAAAATCTATCAATCTATAAATCTATCAATAATTTAATCACCCAAATGTACTTCAAATGACTTTCTTCTGCCAAACAGAACACGAGCAGATTGTCATCTTTGAGGATTGTCCTTCTCAGTCAGTTTACAATCAATGACAATTGTCATTATAAAACAGAATTATTTCAAGCTTTATAAATAGAGAATGAACAGTTCTGAAATTGCATCCATCTCTGTGAGAGCCCTAAACTGTAATAAAAGTGTCTGTGCACCACAGTCTAATTATTTTTTTAGCCAAACAGAAAACTTTAAGGCACTTTTTTATCCCTTTATATATTAACAGGACAGCTAGGAAACTAAGATTATTGTTCGCTAACCATTATCCACTTTTCAAGTTTGCTGATATCAAATTGAATTTGTCTTACTGTTACAAACATAGTGTATGGTTTAAGAAGCCTTGGAATATAATAAATGTGTAATGACTACTACTTTCAACTGTGGTCCTTTTTCATGCTATATGGAGTTCAAAAGCTAACATACAGTACTTATTATCGTCACTGTATGATAATGACTAATCCCAGGTAACCATTTCAAAGTCCTCCTTTGTGTTCTATAGAAGAAAGTCATGTATGTTTAAAACAAATTGAGAATGAGTAAAAATTTTAATTTTGTGTTGTATTTACATAAAAATATGGGCCGATATACAACAGAACCAACCTTCGAATGTTTTGGAACACATCCATGCTGTCACTCACTTCCTCAGACTGGGAGTCTAGCATTAAAATGCAAGGCCTAAATGTACAACACAATTGATTTAACACAGAGAAATCTAATAATATAAATGTTTGGTAATGGACTAAAAGTAGCAGCGTTATTTCATTGTGGGGTAACAGCACCAAATATAATTACCCAAATGCTAAATACATATTTACCTCCTTTTTTGCACCAATTTTCGTCCCCTTTTGATGTGTTCCACTTCTTCATTTCCAGGGAAGCACACAATCATGAGTCTCCAGTGATTTCTGAAAATCATTAATAGACAATACAAGTAAAATAAGTTTTGATAATTGCATATGTGCCATTCACAGTGCTACTATTTTAAGGGGCACCATCACTTCCATTATTTTAAATGTTTAAATGGGCATCTAATATGTAACATGAAAAGTTAATTAGACTGGTTATTGCATAATAAACCCCAATATGTGTTGTTACTGAGAATCAACACACTGTTAGAAGGTGCGACTGGCCATTCATATTTGAGCTTGACACAGAGCTGTGTAATAAGTCATAACAACCAGTAAATAAATAAAGTTCTCACCCTAGAACATTCTCGACTATCAAAAGATAGTCCTTTCGAAAAATGTCCTCATGTTTTGTCCAGTTGATGACACCAGAAAATCCACTAAAATTGCACAGATGACATGATAAATCATGTGGTTACAATTATTCTTCAATAATAGGATTCAATATATAACTATGACACTACATGGCTTCTTCAAGAGCCATGCAAGGCTAGACACTGTAGCATGAACATCTAAAAAATATATAAAGAGAAACTGGCTGTGAAATTCAAATTCATTTAATGATCCCTTTATCTTTCTTAACATATCAGTAACTCCTACCTGGTTTTTAATTTAGTGTAAAAATGCACTGGGTAGATCAAAGATTTCCGCCTTATATGACGTCCTAATTCTTCATGAACAGACCTAGAAAGATTTAGTTGAAAATTATTGCTAAGAATATTATGATTTGCAGTTTTATGATGCTTCAAAAGAATTACCTCAATGCAATGTCTATGACAATGTCATTCAGCCACATTCCGTCATCTAGTGTCGCAAGTGACTCTTTCGTCAATAAGGGCACACGGAAGGACCTCAAAGGAAAAAAAGGAAGAAAAAAACAACAAATTTTTGTACAAATGTTGCAATAAAAAAATAAAACATTTTTGTACAAATGTTGCAATAAGTCAAATTTCTGGTTTATATACAGACAGACAATATTTTAATAATATTTACCCTTTATCTTTCTCCATAGATGATCTGTACAAAGAAGAAAATTAATGTTAATTAAGAAATTTGAAATTGGTTTCATATTGTGATCATCTTCAAATGAGATAAAACTTGAGCTATGAGGTATGATGCGCCTGGGTCAACAAAATATATTTTATTATTATGATTATTTAAATACAGTGATTGATTACTGTCTGTCTTATATTAGATGAGTAATAAAGAATGATGTCTCTGGGTCAACATAAAAATATGATGTTCCTGGGTCAACAAAATATATTTCATTATTATTATTATTTCTATTATTAATATTAGCCTATATAGAGAAATATTACAGTTTATTTAATATTAGATATTATATTATTATTATGATTATTTAAATACAGTGATTGATTACTGTCTGTCTTATATTAGATGAGTAATAAGGAATGATGTCCCTGGGTCAACATAAAAATATGATGTCCCTGGGTCAACAAAATATATTTAATTATTATTATTATTATTATTACTACTATTATTAATATTATATTGTGAAATATTACAGTTTGTCTAATATTAGATATTATATTATTATTATTATGATTATTTAAATAAGGAATGATGTCCCTGAGTCAACATAAAAATATGATGTTCCTGGGTCAACAAAAGATATTTAATTATTATTATTATTATTAATATTATATAGTGAAATATTACAGTTTATTTAATATTAGGTATTATATTATTATTATTATGATTATTTAAATAAGGAATGATGTCTCTGGGTCAACATTAAATATGATGTTCCTGGGTCAACAAAATATATTTAATTATTATTATTATTATTATTATTATTATTAATATTATATAGTGAAATATTACAGTTTGTGTAATATTAGATATTATATTATGATTATGATTATTTAAATACAGTGATTGATTACTGTCTGTCTTATATTAGATGAGTAATAAAGAATGATGTCCCTGAGTCAACATAAAAATATGATGTTCCTGGGTCAACAAAATATATTTAATTATTATTATTATTATTATTATTAATATTATATAGTGAAATATTACAGTTTATTTAATATTAGGTATTATATTATTATTATGATTATTTAAATACAGTGATTGATTACCGTCTGTCTTATATTAGATGAGTAATAAGGAATGATGTCCCTGAGTCAACATAAAAATATGATGTTCCTGGGTCAACAAAATATATTTAATTATTATTATTATTATTATTATTAATATTATATAGTGAAATATTACAGTTTGTGTAATATTAGATATTATATTATTATTATGATTATTTAAATACAGTGATTGATTACCGTCTGTCTTATATTAGATGAGTAATAAAGAATGATGTCTCTGGGTCAACATAAAAATATGATGTTACTGGGTCAACAAAATATATTTAATAATTAGTATTATTACTATTATTAATATTATATAGTGAAATATTACAGTTTGTCTAATATTAGATATTATATTATTATGATTATTTAAATAAGGAATGATGTCCCTGGGTCAACACAAGATACTTAATTATTAGTATTACATAGATTACAGTTTGTCTAATATTAGATATTATATCATTATTATGATTATTTAAATACAGTGATTGATTACTGTCTGTCTTATATTAGATGAGTAATAAGGAATGATGTCTCTGGGTCAACATAAAAATATGATGTTCCTGGGTCAACAAAATATATTTTATTATTATTATTAATATTATATAGTGAAATATTACAGTTTGTGTAATATTAGATATTATATTATTATTAGTATTATTATGATTATTTAACTAAGGAATGATGTCCCTGAGTCAACATAAAAATATGATGTCCCTGGGTCAACAAAATATATTTAATTATTAGTATTATTACTATTATTAATATTATATAGTGAAATATTACAGTTTGTGTAATATTAGATATTATATGATTATTTAAATAAGGAATGATGTCCCTGGGTCAACACAATATATTTAATTATTATTATTACATAGATTACAGTTTGTCTTATACTAGATATTATATTATTATTATGATTATTTAAATACAGTGATTGATTACTGTCTGTCTTATATTAGATGAGTAATAAAGAATGATGTCTCTGGGTCAACATAAAAATATGATGTTCCTGGGTCAACAAAATATATTTCATTATTATTATTATTTCTATTATTAATATTAGCCTATATAGAGAAATATTACAGTTTATTTAATATTAGATATTATATTATTATTATGATTATTTAAATACAGTGATTGATTACTGTCTGTCTTATATTAGATGAGTAATAAGGAATGATGTCCCTGGGTCAACATAAAAATATGATGTCCCTGGGTCAACAAAATATATTTAATTATTATTATTATTATTATTACTACTATTATTAATATTATATTGTGAAATATTACAGTTTGTCTAATATTAGATATTATATTATTATTATTATGATTATTTAAATAAGGAATGATGTCCCTGAGTCAACATAAAAATATGATGTTCCTGGGTCAACAAAAGATATTTAATTATTATTATTATTATTAATATTATATAGTGAAATATTACAGTTTATTTAATATTAGGTATTATATTATTATTATTATGATTATTTAAATAAGGAATGATGTCTCTGGGTCAACATTAAATATGATGTTCCTGGGTCAACAAAATATATTTAATTATTATTATTATTATTATTATTATTATTAATATTATATAGTGAAATATTACAGTTTGTGTAATATTAGATATTATATTATGATTATGATTATTTAAATACAGTGATTGATTACTGTCTGTCTTATATTAGATGAGTAATAAAGAATGATGTCCCTGAGTCAACATAAAAATATGATGTTCCTGGGTCAACAAAATATATTTAATTATTATTATTATTATTATTATTAATATTACATAGTGAAATATTACAGTTTATTTAATATTAGGTATTATATTATTATTATGATTATTTAAATACAGTGATTGATTACCGTCTGTCTTATATTAGATGAGTAATAAGGAATGATGTCCCTGAGTCAACATAAAAATATGATGTTCCTGGGTCAACAAAATATATTTAATTATTATTATTATTATTATTATTAATATTATATAGTGAAATATTACAGTTTGTGTAATATTAGATATTATATTATTATTATGATTATTTAAATACAGTGATTGATTACCGTCTGTCTTATATTAGATGAGTAATAAAGAATGATGTCTCTGGGTCAACATAAAAATATGATGTTCCTGGGTCAACAAAATATATTTAATAATTAGTATTATTACTATTATTAATATTATATAGTGAAATATTACAGTTTGTCTAATATTAGATATTATATTATTATGATTATTTAAATAAGGAATGATGTCCCTGGGTCAACACAAGATACTTAATTATTAGTATTACATAGATTACAGTTTGTCTAATATTAGATATTATATCATTATTATGATTATTTAAATACAGTGATTGATTACTGTCTGTCTTATATTAGATGAGTAATAAGGAATGATGTCTCTGGGTCAACATAAAAATATGATGTTCCTGGGTCAACAAAATATATTTTATTATTATTATTAATATTATATAGTGAAATATTACAGTTTGTGTAATATTAGATATTATATTATTATTAGTATTATTATGATTATTTAACTAAGGAATGATGTCCCTGAGTCAACATAAAAATATGATGTCCCTGGGTCAACAAAATATATTTAATTATTAGTATTATTACTATTATTAATATTATATAGTGAAATATTACAGTTTGTGTAATATTAGATATTATATGATTATTTAAATAAGGAATGATGTCCCTGGGTCAACACAATATATTTAATTATTATTATTACATAGATTACAGTTTGTCTTATACTAGATATTATATTATTATTATGATTATTTAAATACAGTGATTGATTACTGTCTGTCTTATATTAGATGAGTAATAAAGAATGATGTCTCTGGGTCAACATAAAAATATGATGTTCCTGGGTCAACAAAATATATTTAATTATTATTATTATTTCTATTATTAATATTAGCCCATACAGAGAAATATTACAGTTTATTTAATATTAGATATTATATTATGATTATGATTATTTAAATACAGTGATTGATTACCGTCTGTCTTATATTAGATGAGTAATAATGAATGATGTCCCTGAGTCAACATAAAAATATGATGTTCCTGGGTCAACAAAATATATTTCATTAATATTACATTTTATATAAGGCTACAGTTTGCCTTATGGGCCTACTAGATATTGCATTATTATTATTATGATTATTTAAATACAGTGATAGATTACAGTTTGTCTTATATTAGATATTGTATTGATATTATTTTGATTGAATAACCCGCATTATTGGTAGCCTATTTGGTCCCATCCGCTAAAGTGTTTTGCTTTTCTTTTGCAAAAGGATTATGAGGGTCTGCTAAACGAATGCAGGGGAAAAGTGATATACATCAACGGGAGAAAAGATCCGACGATACGATCACGGGGAAAACACCATACCGGATCGGATGACGAAACGATCTCGGTCCGATAGGAGATTTGCACCTTATATGAGCAGTTTAGTTAGTGTTGTTAGCGTTAGTAATGCATTCATCGTGAAATTAAAAAGAATACATTACAGTAGATACAGACACGCATTTGAAATTATACGTTTTATACAAATTGCACTTACCTCTGTGAAATGAAGTAGAGACGTTGATGGCTGGCAAATTCAAAAAGTAGCGCTCAATCTGGATGATGTCACGTGATGAATCTGATTGGTTGATCAATTTTGCATAAGCACCTCCCTTGTTGACCCAGGAACGCGTCTAACTCGGCAGAATCAGGACGTGCGTTGGATTGCATCAAGCCTTAAAGAAATAGTTCACCCAAAAATGAATTGACTTTCATAGTATGGAGAAAAAAAGAGTACTATTGAAGTCAATGGGGCCAATCAACTGGTTCCCGACATTCTTTTAATGTTCTTTTTAATTTTTAATTCTTCTTTTAATTATTTTGTGTTCAGCAGAAGAAAGAAATTCACACAGGTTGTGAACAACTTGAGGGTGAGTAAATGACAGAATTTTTGGGAGAACTGTCCATTTAATGATATCTGTTTTCACAGAATTTGTGATTAACATGCTCCATTATTTGATGTTGCTTCAGAAAGGCAAATATTGCAAAATAATGTGTTAATCGATATGTTTATAGCGCATCTCACTGTATTTTATATACGCTACACACATCAAAACTATACATAGGCTACTCTTCTCTGACATACCTTTCTGCTAGGCAGAACCACATTGTTTACGGGGGCAGTGTGACCTGTAACCTGTTATTTTGGATGGGGAAATAAATATCCACCGCTTTAACGTGTGTTGTGATACGAGCCTCGGAGTGAGCAAGAAAGGAGTTAAACAGGGAAGCGAAGAAAAATGTAAGTGAGGGGCAGAAAGAGGAAGGAAGGAAAAACATCCCTTCTCCCCCAGGGACTCACTTATTCCTTCTCTCCCTCTCTCTCTTTGAGTCATCCATCTGACAGAGATAAAAGAGCCCACTATAAACATCAAAACAAAAATAGCATAATTTATGCAGCAACATCATTTTAAGGAAAATAAATAAAATAACTAATCAGCACCTCTCTGTAACTGAGCTGACATATAAAGAGTTTAAAGGGCTAGAATGCTAAGAGAAAACATATAGATTCTGCACATACCTTGCTATCCTTGGAGACACGCTTACGTAACTGATAAAGAACAGCCACGGTCATTAAACAAAAGCTTTCTTTGATTTGTTACACATACATTTACATACATGATGAGATTATATAAGCTCTATGATCTATATATTAGTCTTGTTTAGAGGAAGGTCAACACTTCTGAATGTTCTTATTATCCTACTTTAGACTAGAGTGGTCATCAGTCACAGAGAGGCTCTTTTGACGTGTTTCTTAAACTACAGGCATGTTAATATCACAGGGGGTGGATTTATTATAATTATTCAAACTAATAAATAATATATTTTAATACATAAATAATATATTTTATATAATCATTATATTACCATTATACCATACTACCATTCAAATGTTTTGGATAATTCGGATGTTTTTGAAAGAAGATTCTTATGTTCACCAAGTCTGATTTGTGATTGATAGTCAAAAATATTACTGTGATGGCAAACTTGTGTCAGTCGCTGCACCACCTCCTGATTGTATATTTTAAAAAATATATATTTTACTCTCTCTTTCTGGGGAAAATTAAAATCACCCAGTCCTACCTAAACGTGCTGGAACAGCTCACAGTGCCTAAGTGCTGAGTTTAGTTATGTGAATCCATCAGCCAACTAACCAAAAAAGTCTTCAAGCGTTACTCGAAATGATCGCACCTGTGCAATGACTGTTGATGGTGTAATTCTTCCCCTTAGTCAGAGAGCTGTCTACATGCATACTTGTCCCATGTGAATACCTCAACACCTGTTCTCATTGTCTATAGAAGTGCTCACACTCCACCCAGTCAGTGCAGAGGTGTGTTTAAAGAAACTTTAAACAATGAGCCTCAAAGCAACAGGCAGGATGTTCACTGACCTTGACAATGCTCTCTCTCTCTCTCTCTCTCTCTCTCTCTCTCTCTCTCTCTCTCTCTCTCTCTCTCTCTCTCTCTCTCTCTCTCTCTCTCTCTCTCTCTCTCTCTCTCTCTCTCTCTCTCTCTCTCTCTCTCTCTCTCTCTCTTCCATGCCATCTGTACGTCTAGCTTGAGTGTATCATGAATAATGTATTTAATCAGAGCATTGTCCCCTGCGTGGTGCTGCTCTGGGTTAAGTTACAGAACCTTTTTTGTGCTGAATGGAGAGTCGGACACAAGTGTCTCGGCAGGCATCAAAAGCCGTTGATCATGCACCAAAAGGCTGCGGGATCTAATGATACTGCTCTGCCTCCGATCATGTCCTGGAGCAATGCTTTCATAAAAAAAAAAAAAAAAAAACTTCCAGAGAAAAGTTTAAACTGAACATGTCTTATATGTGTCTGTCCAACGCTATCTCACGACCAAATCGTACGAATTCGTACAAGTGATTAAAAGGTGGCTAATTTGTACGAATTCGTACAAGTGATTAAAAGGTGGCTAATTCGTACGACCTCATTCGTACGAATTCGTATGATTTGTCTAAACCCACTTGACATATATATATTATAGGCCATATACTTCTTGTCACAGTGTCTGGTTTGTGTATCCCTGCATGGGTAACCACAAGAGGTCCTCTTCCTCCACGGTGTCCTACACTTATTTACTACATTTCCCATCATCCTTGTCTGTCTCATCATTGATCATCGCACGCAGCTGTTTCTCCTCACCTTGTTAGTATCTGTGTATTTATACCCTGTCTGTTCAGTCATTGTCACAGAGTCCTTGTTGAATGTCACACTGCTTCTGGAAGTCTGTTACTCTTGTTTCTTGTTTTTGGATTGCATTGCATTGTATGGACTTGGGTTACCCAATAAATGCACTTGGATCGGCCCTGTTTGCGTGTGCGTGTCGTGACAGAAGGACTCCGTCACTATAAAGATCCAGCATTATGGGGTTTCGTATCCTTCCCCCTAACACGGAGAAGGAGAGGAGGGGACGAGTCCAAAATTTGACGGACATACGCCAGCAGGGCCAGACTCTAGAGGTATGGACTACAATGATGCAGCATTGAAAGATTTTTTTAATGTCTGCCTTGATGACCCATTGCCTGGGTGGGAGATGAAGGGGCTGGAGATCCTGGACTTTTGGGGGTTCACCAGATACCTTCATCATCGGAGCCAGTGGGATACAGCAGTCACGCCTGTGTCTCCTAACAGGATGACTGAGTCTACACCGGCTTCTCCTGACGGGATGGCTGACCCTGTGTTTCGTGACAAGATGGCCGCCATGCCCTTGCCGGAGATTGTAACTTCCCCAGAGGCGGTGGGCTTGATGCCACCGTCTTGCCATCATAGGCGGAGGAGGAGGAAGAAACCGACGTCTACCGTCCTTCAAGACATAGAGGTCGTCACGTCTGCCGAGCCAGAGACTGTTCACGTCACGCCTGCCGAGCCAGAGACTAGGACCAACCGCGGCCAACCGCTGGTGGCGTGCCACCTAAAAAAAGCTGGCAGACCGACCGCATTTTCAGATTGGTCGGCTTGCCGCCGGAGGTCCGACCATGTCAAACCGCTGACTTTGTGCCACCCAAAAAACGCTGGCGGTCCGCCAGGTCATTGTTAGCTGGGGATGGTTAGGTTTAGGGGTGGGGTCAGGGGTAGGTCATCCGTACAAATTCATACAAATTGGGAAACTCGTAAAATATGTACGATTTAGCAAAAATTACTTCGTACGTGTGAGGTCTTATGGATTCGTATGAATTAGCCACCTCGTAAAATTTGTACGAATCGCTGTGAGATCGGTCGTCTGTCTCGAGGTCTATATTACCTGGAGATCTGAATGACAGTTGCTGCCATCTTTGAATGTTTGGACACTTAAGGTATGTTTACACGACAACGATGTACTAAAAATGGAAAAGTTTTTCCTTTGCATTTTTTCACGTAGGCAACAGAAGACAATGTTGTCAAAACAATCCCCATTCAAACGGATCCGCGATAACAACGAAAAACGCTGTATTATACATGCCATTGTCACTCTGTAAAGAAACACTATGTGCCTGAACAGACTGAATGCCATTGTCGTTTAATGCATAAACCCATAACAAGTTTTCTGTTTTTAGCTGAAAACAGTGTCGTGTAAACGGGGTCCATAAGCTCTTACTTAAATGGAATCTGCAACACATCTTACAACAGAGAGGCTCCTCCACAGGCCGACAGTGATTCGCATGTGAGGAGTTCAGTGTGTGTAACTTACTTTATTCTTGTCTTTCTACAGTCATTTCTCACTATAGTTCTGCGGTAGGGGTGTAACGATACACATATTCGTATTGAACCGTTCGGTACAAGGCTTTCGGTTCGGTTTTCGGTACGCATTTTTAAACCGAACCGAACCAAAATTTCGTTATTTCAAATGTAGGCGTGTCGCGCGCTCATAATGTAAGAGACGCTGGCGTGACCACAACATTGCCCATCATCAAATGGCAAATATAATGTAATCGGAACGAAACTGAGTTACTCGTTATTGTGTGGTTGACGGACCGTTTATCAGTTTGGACCAATGCAGCGCGAGCCGATCTTAATCAAGCAGCACTGTTACTACACAGCGAAATCCAGTAACGTTAAAGAAAAAAATTGAATTCGCCACGGAAGTAATAACATCGCTGCAAGATCCAGTGAGAAACATTCACATTTCTCCGTTATTAACGGATCAAACAGCGCTGACGTGGAAACCAGGAAGAAACACTATGCCATGAATTAACTATTCAGTGTCCACAGATCAGCAACATTCACCATGGATTTACTGTAGTAACAACTGTAACCATGGAAGTTTGGCAGCAATAGTAGGCTACAATGCTTTCAAGTAACATTGTGCCGGTTTTATTTTGACATTATGAATACAATTGCTGCCCTCAAATGTTAATCTGACCTAAAATAAACCTTTGTTTATAACTACTACAATATTACATTTCATTTTGTCCAAGGAGCTGTTTTGTTTTATATGCTCCTAAGAAAAGTCAAGTATAGCTCCATCATTGCTCAAAGTAAAAAATCATACTTTATGATGTTAGTTTTAATAAAAATATAATTAAAAAAATTAAATCAAGGAAACTTTTTGCTGTATCAAAAACGTACCGAACCGTGACACAAGTGTATCGTATCGAACCGAACCGTGAATTTTGTGAACCGTTACACCCCTATTCTGCAGTACATGAGTTTTTGTTTGACTTGCTACTAGTTCATTTGTTTGTTCAACAAATGCCCTAATCCAAGGTCTTTTCTGACCTCTGTGGTCCATAATGGCATTACTGGGGACTTCTGGGTGGAGCAGTGTTTATAAATGAGGAAGCTGTAATCTATATGATATTCTCTCATGGGACTGTATGTGTCTGTGTTCTGATGCATCCGCTTGATGTTTTTGTCAAAGTGTGCAGAAGATTGGGTGGGTGTTTTGTGTTTATGAATCTGATGGCAACTGGCTCATCCCAAGCTGCACGTCTCTTGGCAATGCTGGTAATTACCCAGCATTCCAGAGTCCCTGCGCTCTCTAAATTGCTCACTGAACAGGCTCACACAGGACATGCTGGATATTCATCATCAGTGATGGGAATAACGGCGTTATAAATAACGCCGTTACTAACGGCATTACTTTTTCCAGTAACGTGTAATCTAATTGATTACTCTTCTCATCTTAATAACGCCGTTACCGTTACTGCCAAAAAATGCGGCGCGTTACTATAACTGATGAAGCTGTTTTTTGTTTCGTTTTCATCAGACCAACTAGATCTCTGAGCGAGAGGCAAATACTTTTTTTACTGTTCTTCCTTGGTTAGTGGGCAGAGCACGAGACAAGCGCATAAATGCTGACGATTGGCTGAGGTAGAGTAAAATGTCATTGTAAGCCAATCAGAGGTAGAGTTGGGCGGGTGTTCGAAAGCACGCATAGTAGTGATGGGCATTCGGCTCTTTTGACTCAGCTCACTGAAAAAAGCAGGCTCTTTTGGCTCACAAACGGCTCTTTAAATGACTTTGACTATAATATTTCAATTTTTATTACATAATTATTTAATTTCTATAGGCTAAATTTGTAAAAATAGAGTCGGCTCTTCAGATATGCGAGCCAGCTCCCGACGTTCACCTAAAAGAGCCGGCTCTTAGAGTAACTAACTCTTAGAATCGCGAACGACCCATCAAGCTCATTCGCGAACGAGTCGATCCATCATCACTAACGCTCATTCGCGAACGACCCATCATCACTAACGGCTAACGCTCATGAATTGCGAACGACCCATCATAACGCATAGTCGGACAGGACAGGACACACAATGAACAACACAAGCCAGTCAGTCAACGAGAGACAGGTATGGCGACGAGCTTAACAAGCTTAATTTAATTTTGCCCAGTTGTGGCCTGTTGAGGGGCAATAAATATCAAAAGTTCCAAAACATCTATTGTGTTATTTGCATTGATCCACTATATAAACATAATATCTACATACATGGCATTTGATTGGAGGCTAGTCTCACTTTGTCCCACAGCAACATTTTTTTTTTTTGATGTGTGTACAATGTTTCATGTTTCTGTTAATAATGTATTGTATTAAGTGTCCATTTTATTATAATATTCAGATTTATCATAAATAATTGAACATGCACATGTATTGTAAGTTCCGTTAAAGAGGGGTAGAGGTCGGGTCACATTTGAGCATTTAAAATTTTATTTTACTTGAAAGTAACGCAATAGTTACTTTTTTAAGTAACTAGTTACTTTTAAAATTTGTAACTGAGTATCTAATTGAGTTACTTTTTGGCAGAAGTAACTAGTAACTGTAACTAATTACTTTTTAAAAGTAACTTGCCCAACACTGTTCATCATTAATGAGTGAGTGCTTGTCTGCGTGTTTATTACAGAATATGACTGGCTGAGTTACAGTACACTGGTGGAGGTTCCTAAAGATAAGCCTAATGAATCAATCAATTTAGATTCCTCAGGACATGGAGAAATTATATAACCCAGTGGCTTTTTTTTTTTTTTGCTTTTTTTTTGGTGATGCCTTTTTTAAAAGTAGAATTATTTAAGTTTAGCTTAATTCTTTTACCTTTTTTATTAGACCTACATTGTTATGCTATTTATATAAAAACCTATAACATTTCTCAATTATACTTTTTAGCCATAATCCAAAATTTCATCAATGATGTGCTAATAAACCCTAATATAAAGCTCACAAAAATACCATAAAAGTAGTCCATATGATTCGTGATCATTATTCAAAGTCTTCTGGAGTCATCTGATTGCTTACTGTGAAAATACATACTGAAAATTAAGTTATTCACACACAGTTATTCATAAAAAATAACACGAATTAAAACTTCTGTTTGTTTGCTCAAACTTCATTGGTGCTCGCATTTGTCATCAACACAGTATATTTGAATGTGTAGCCTATTCCGTATACACCTACAATATACCACGACTCCCACAAAAGAATTACTATTTTCGTAGATACGAATGAATTCAATTCGATTTCGGATAATAAAAGTTCTGCCTATGTGAATCCTAAACTTTGTAATCCAGTTTACATCCAAAAAGAAAGTTGACATACACCAGATTTTTTTTTTTAAAGAAAATATCTATTAAATATTCAGTCTCCTCCACTGACCAGTATCTATACGTCATAAGAAGTTTAAAAAAATGCACATTAAGATTTTAAACAAGTAACCTAAGCATAGGCTAAGCATCACAGCACTGTGCGTGTGTGCAATGTATTTTTGAATATTTCAGGTCCCTAAAAAATAAATTTTATTTGCACATCGATTGAGGTGTTTACATGAAGGCTTTTCAGTTCGATTGAGCAATTAGTCCAATTTTAGATTATCTGTAAGCATGTAAACACTACTGAGCCATATACTACAAAAAAAGCTATAGGTTTACAGAGTATTCCTCCATTCTATCACTGGTCAGCAAAGCAGATAGCCCTGTCTCAAACTCATGCCAATGGTTGAGATAATGTTGCTATGTCAAGGTTCTAAAACAAACTGTGAAAACTCCCCATCATCGTCTCCTTCATAAATCAATCAAGTCCAATGAGCTTGTGGTTTCATAACTGTTTGTTTGTTGGTGTTCTCCTCATGCGTTTCGTCTAACAGTGCAGGAGAGATGTGTTGATATCTCAGGTGATGTTCAGACAGTCGCCACACTCTACTGCTGAAATGAGGCATTTTAATGGAGCCTATTTCACATCTGCCACACAGTCGTTCATCACACATCAGTGGGGAATAACTCTGCAAAGAGATCCCTATTCAAGATTTCACTCACTCCTTCCTTCTCTCTATCTCTCTCTGTTTCTCCCCAACTCTCCCTCCTTCTCTTTCTTGTAGGCACAAGGTGAAATTGGAATTCAGAAAGCATTTTATTTGCCATGACAATAAGCATATTGAACCCTTGCCACATTCAATTTCATCCTGAGTAAGAAAACGTTCCCTCTCTTGCATTTACCTGCCTGTGTGTATCCACGCTTTGCTTTTATATGCCAGATTCCTTAAGCGGTTGCTGGAGAAAAAAAAAAGTTTAAAGGATAAGATGAGAGAGTCAGAAAAAGAGAGAGGCGTTGTGGAGAGCAAGCTGCTCTGTGTCGCTTTCAGAGACAGCAGTCACCCCTTTGTCGTCTTTAATTAAAGCTCATTTAGCATATGGCTAATGAGGAATGGTTTTAATCAGTGAGGCAGTGAAAATGACAAAGGGAAATGAATTAAATTTGCTCAATAGATGATTTAAGTTCTCCTGCAGTCTAATTGCTCTAGTGAGTTATGTAGTAACAGTCACACATGGCTCTATGAATATCAAAAGTGTCCTTTGACATTCTGCTTATGTAAAGATATGAGGTCCAAAAGACTTTTTATGCGTTTTGGCCTTTCATTTACACAGCAATTGCGTTCTGGGGGCCTATAAACGCAAGCTTTTGAAAACGGATTTCAAAGTGTACTTTTTTGCAAAAACGTGAATTTGTGAAAACTGTGCCGTCATGCGCATTTGTATTATGTGTTTAGTCTATCGGCGCATAGTGTTTCTTTACAAAGTGACATCGCCAACTACTGGCCTGACATGAATAATACAGGATTTTTAATAGTTTTCGCGGATCTGTTTTGACAACGTTGTCATCTGTACGCAGAAAAAGCAATGGAAATAAATACTGTTTTTAGCTCATCATTGTCGTGTAAACTTAACTTACCCTTAGACCTCTGGTAAAAAAAAAGTTTTTATTTTGCGTGTATCTAATTTAAAACAAAATGTTTAATTACAAATTATGTCATCATTACATGTGTGAAAATCTGAACTGAAGTTTAGTAATTTAGTAATCGAATGTGGTAAATAACTTTTTTATTTAATACCTATTAATGATTTAAAACATACATTTTTAACATTTTTATTATTTAAAGTATTTAAGAATTTAAATTTAAGCAATTCAAGATTTATTCTATTGTAAGCCCGTATATCGGTCAAATGGCGGTCTTCCAATAATACGGGTGAAGGTTTCTGCGCGTTACTGTCTTTCCTTTTACGCAACACAACAAGATTAAATGGAATACATTTTCTCATACCAACACGTTATTTCATCTGACTCCATGAATGAAAAGGTTTTAATGATATCTGGGCATCATTAAAAGTGAGCGAATGTTTGATTATTCTTTTTGAACTATTTTTAATTATGTTTTACCCGCTCAGATTAGGAAGCTACGTCACTCAGAGGTCCTGTCTTACGCGGGTCTCACGCTCGCAATCTCGCCAGTTTTGGTCATCAAACAGAGGTAATCCCCATATATATATACCAATTGGCTTCATCACTCTGTCTCCTCTCCACCAGTAAGCTGGTGTGTGGTGGGCGTTCTGGCGCAATATGGCTGCCGTCGCATCATCCAGGTGGATGCTGCACATTGGTGGTGGTTGAGGAGATTCCCCCTTCTATGTGAAGCGCTTTGAGTGTCCAGAAAAGCGCTATATAAATGTGATGAATTATTATATTATTATTATTATTTTAATTGCTATATAGCCTACCTGAGATTGGTCACACGTTTACACAATCAAAGATACTTTTGGTATAGCCCCATGGAATTGCATACACTTGAATTTAATTGAAACATTTACTTCAGGTCATAGCCACTATTACAGATATAAGCTGACCAACGTTACTTCTCTTGTAATAGCTTTGGATTGGCCAAGCCGTGATTTCCCACGTACACTTATCTAAAGTAACATTAAATTAAAACAGAGGTAATTAGACACACCCAAATTTAGGTTGATCAAACAGCATTTGCTGCCCTAAACGGAAATAACTGCAAACCAAGTACACTTGAAATGATGCCAAATATTAGTCGTCACTAATCTGACGCAAACTTGCGGGAACATACGAATCCAGTTAATATACTTGGGAGAACAATTTTAGAGTCAGTCAGAATAAAATCAAATGTTTACAATTTATGGACCAGGTAATAGAACAATAATTCAAAATCAAATTCATCAATCAAATATATCAACAACAATTCGGAAATCGAGGAATTAAAGAAATGTTTACCTGGCAACGAAAAACTACACACAGCGATCTTGTGGGAAGTCAACCTACAGACCCGTTTTCCTTATAAACCCAGATAATTCAATATTCTTACCAAATGGTGGTATCTGTCATTATAATTAGATTTTGGTCCCCTATTGAGGGGCTCACAACTGTGAGATCAGAATTTGTAATTGAATGGGTTCTTGTTTTACATACAGAATGGAGGATCTGGTGGAGGGAACACCTTTAAGGGACACATCACTTTTCTCATTTTTTTATAACTTCTTTTCAGAGGTGGACAGTAACAAAGTACATTTACTTGAGTACTGTACTTAAGTGCACTTTGAGTATCTGTACTTTACTTGAGTATTATTTCTTCTGGAAAATTTTTACATTAACTTCACTACATTTGAAATACAAATATCGTACTTTTTACTCCACTACATTTCTGTCAAGGTCCTTGAGTAGAAAGTAGTAAGGTCAACGACGTTGGATTTTGGTTGGAAATGAAAGTTGGGTTGACGTTGAACCCGACTGATGTTGGTTTCTGACGTCAAAATATTTTTTCATTTTTAATCACAATACAACATCTGTCCAACGTTGGAGATTAACGTCAATCTGATGTTGGATTCTGACATCAACCTGATTTTCCTTTTCAACGTTGGCTTTGGTCTTCTAAATGCGAATTGTGTCATTGTTTTGGAGCACACTAGCTTATAGATAACAGTAAGGATAACATATTCATACTAAAAGCCAAAAAACTTTAAATAGGGCACTATTTGAGGGAACAGCCATTTGGGTGTACGAAACCATTGTGGACGTTATTGAGTGCACTTATTCAATCTCACATTCAATCCCACTACTGGAACTGAGTTCTAGAAATAAATTTGACATTGATATGAGGGTAGGTAGGCAGGCATAGATTCAGAGGCATAAGGTACAGTAAGTATTACATACAACAATATAACAATAATAAAACAATACATTGACATTTACTTTTTACTTTTGATACTTAAGTACTTTTAAAAACGAGTACTTTTACTTAAGTAAAAATCGGTCTTTACAACTTTTACTTGTAACGGAGTAATATTTGACCAGAGGTATCTGTACTTTCACTCAAGTAAGGAAGTTGTGTACTTTGTCCACCTCTGCTTCTTTTAGCTTTTCATTATGGTTGGGAGAATGATACCATTTTACCAGGCGCACTGAGACACTTTAAATGACACCAAACATGTATAGTTACTTTTTTGTACACACTTAACATTTGATGGGTTTTCAGTGAGTTTTAGCTGAGGCGGAGAAGGGGGAGATTGTTAAAGTGAGGTGTGAGGTGTGAGCTGCACTGTGTGCTGCGTCTCGGATGTTGCTGTTACATAATTATGCAAAGGGGGTGTTCAAATGTTAATTCTCAGAAAAGCCTTTTGTTATCTCGAAGGGTTGCCCAGACTTTCTGGCACTCGCCTTACACTATTAAAATGTCTTTTATGTTTTGCATACAATTTTGTTTAATGTATATATATTGATAGTTTGATTGGAAGACAAAACAAATATACTCATTAAGAAAAATAGAAATGAGAATTTGCTTACATTTGGTTTTGTTTTGGAGCTCACTGTATGTATCCCTGTCTATAATCCGAAATCAGTGTACACTTTGACCGAGTTCTCAGTTTAGTTAGTCATATAAACTGATAATCTCTTGTAAAACCCTTAGATGTATGTGTCTCACAACACTTTGGGACTAACTGCTGGAAAGACCACATGGCTTCTATGACGTCACTACCCTTTCTCTCAATCGACTTATTGACCAGCTGTTTATTATGTAACAATGTCACTGTAAAAAATATCACATCTGTCATTCGCACTCAGTCAAATCAATACCCCCGGCTCCTGCTCTAACATGGAGGATTAGTCTCCGGACAATAGATCACAAACACAGTTGCATCTGCATGCTAAATATTTATAGTCTGAGTTTGACACAACAACACCAGTGACACTTGACCTTGTGCACAGCTGTTGAATTACACAACATCATGTTAATATAGCTGCATTTTGTCATCCTATAAAGAAGATCGCTGAATGATGCATTCCATTCAACACGGAAATGACAACTTGGAAAAACGTAATATAATGCTGCTTTGAAATCTGTCTCTGATTTCGCCAGATAAGTAGTTAATGATAAACATTCATATTATTAAGAAAAGAAAATGTGTCAAGGACCCAAACAAACAATTTAATGTATTATGTACTTGACAGTTCAAAAGTGCACATGCTTGGTCTCTTATGCTCACCAATATTATTACAGTTAAAAATAACTGTTTTCTGATTTAATGTATTGTAAAATCTTACTTTTTCCTGTGATGGCAAAGCTGTATTTTCAGCAGTCATTACCCCAGTCTTCAGTGTCACATGATCGTTGAGAAATAATTATAATATGCTGATTTGCTGCTCAAGAAACATTTCTCATTATTATCAATGTTGAAAACACTTGCTTTGCTTAATATTTTTGTGATTTCGAAACTGTGATGCTGACTTAGAATTATTTGATGAATACAGTTACTGTCACTTTTTAACGCATCCTTGGTAAATAAAAAATAATAATTTCTTTAAAAAAAACTATATTTATGTTGTCTCTCACATTGCACCCATGAATATGTACAGCATGTTTAGTAGAGATAGGTGTGTAAAACACGGTAAATTACTGTATCCTCTCTTTTTATAATGTTAATGTTAGCATTGCATTGGGCAGTGGAGCACCTTTTATGCTTGGAAATCGAAGATATCAGATAAATATCCAACTTAATGGAACACTATGGTAATAACAATACAGTGTGTTTCCATTTTTGTTTTATTTTCTTCCATATTTTATTTCAGTGTAAAATATGTGCCCCATTAAAACACTGTAGTAGGCTGTGGAGATTATACTTTAATTTAGACAGAAAGCAGTGAAACGAAGAGGCATTCCTGCTATCTACCGCTGCTCCTGCATTCTTGTCTGTTGTTTTCTCTTTCTCCTGCCGTCTGTTCTATTATGTGGTTGCGCTTGGCTGCAGACTGAGCTGTGATCGTCTCTGCGGGCTGTTGCTAGCGGTGCAAAAGCAGATATTAGCCAAGTGTAGAGCTGTCGGGAAAAATATCAACACACCTGAACAAGAAAGTAGAAAAAAGAGAATATTTTACATTGCTCCCTATAGAGTTCTGAGCAGTTGTATTGTTGTTGTTATTGCTTTTCTGCCTCTTGGACCAAATACGAGGTCATTAAAATTTCTCCCCTTGAAATGTATTCAGTACAGGTTAATAAATGGAAATGGTGTTGTCATAATTATGTTTGGGAAGTGACGCAAACTATTGCCTTTGAAAATGCTTTTCCGGACACATTGGCTTATGTGTATTGTGTATAAACAAATGCACATAAATCCTATAATTTTAAGTCATAACCGCAGACATGAACGTTTGATGTGTTCAAAGAGGATATCAGGTGTGTGTCTGTGACTTCATAACTGTGTCTATGTGTACCAGTGTCTTTGCAAGGGGACATTGAGACGTAATTAATGTAATTTCCCATCCAGTGATTAGTTTGTATATCAACACTTTTTTCACAATTAAATTCCTCAGAGACTTGAAGCATTAGCATTTTGTGTTTACACATTTTTTTAGTATTTAAAGTTTAGTAAAAATCTGTTATTTCAGAAATTGTGTAAATAAATACAAACAATTGTAATTGTGTTCAGCTTTCGAATTTAAAATCAAACGCGACAGTTTTTCAATTTGAATGCTATGTTTAATGTAAATCAGCTGTATTATTATTTTTTGTGTGTGGATATGATTTATGGATCAGCCACAGAAATATCAACAATTTCCTTTTGATTCTGTTTCAAGTTGCAGTTTCAGCAAGTAAACCACTGACATCAGTAAACTTTGTCTCGTCACATTGACGGAAAATGATAAAATGAACATGTTCTCATCATCATTGCACCAGCTGCTCTCTTTTTCTCTCTTTCTCTCTTTCTCTTCCATCCCCGTCTGAGATCTGAGACAGACTAAAAGTCCCCGCGAGACAGAGAAGAAAAGATGTCCTGAATATTTATGAATATCGATATTCTGTAAACTCTGAACACATACTCTGAATTCTTACATTTAGGATGGTTGAGTGTGTGGGGTGTGATGGAGCTGGATTTAGATTTTTTTATATGTATACAATCTGCCATTTTACAGTCTAATAAGAGTTTTAATTTTATGTGTGGGTATAAGTGTGGCACTTCTGTGGTTCGGTGATTAAAATGCTGTATTCAATAGGAAGCTTGCATCCAGACATTATTTTATTTTATGGATGAAGCTGAAATAGTCACACATATTGGTGACCAAATACTGTAGGCCATGGAATACACAGTAGGCCTACATAAAGGAACATATTGGGTAACCCTTTACAGTTTTGTTATATAACTTTGGTATATGTAATAGGTTTCATGAAATAACGATGAACAGTAGTTTTACAGTGTTTATTAATCTAGATTAATGTTCAGTTCTACGTGTACTGTACCAATATTGTTTCTGTTTTTATAAATTAACATTATTTATCATGAACAAACAAGAATCAACATTGAACAATATTTATAAGCGAACACAAAAATAGATTAATAAATGCGTTAAAAAATTGTGGTTCATTGTTATGATACCTAATGCATTAATAATGTTAATGAATTCAATCTTGTAAAGTGTTACCATTAAAAGCCTTCACTTTTTTCTATAAACTTAACACGCCAACCTGAAGTTCTGTCATGACAACTCTGGGAGAGATTGCCATGGTAATGGTAATGGATATGGCAATGTTAATGTATTTGGTCTTGGCAAAATAGATCTGCTACGCTGCTGCAGAGCTAGAACCCAGACTTGCTACTGGCAATACATTCACATGCTGCTGCTGCTGCACATATACATGAAATAACCACCATAGCAGATCTATACAGGTGGAGCTGGGGAAGGTGGAGGGTTTCTGAAAGTGTTCTGCAGACTGCTAACAGCAACACTACCAGTATTTGTTTGAATGTTGAGCTGCAGCTCATTGGCCTGCACCATCTAGAGTTTCATGCCAGAACTTGGTATTTACCATGTACAATATGTGCAGTTTTGTAATATTAATATTGTTATGTAGCTATAAAATAATGAGGAATAGGATTTTAGAACTTTAAAAGAATAGTTAAAAAAATGCATATCATTCTAATCATCATTTACTCACCCTCATGTCATTGCAAACCTGCATGACATTCCTTCTTCTGTGGAACATAAAAAAAGAAGTTATTTTGAGAAATGTTCCATGTAATGGAAGTCAATGATAACCAAAACTGATTGTTTACCAACAATCTTCAAGATAGGTTTGAAACAACATGAGAGTGAGCAAATAATGACAGAATATTCAGTTTTGGAAGAACTATCACATGAAATGGAGAAAACATTGTGAAATAGATGAGTGGACTATTTATCTTGCTAAAAATAAAAATCCCCCAAGCGATTTACAGCAGTGTTGTGTGTGATTAGACTTAAGACATTATTTACCATCATAGTTTTTTTTTCTTGAGAATGGTGTGTTTTAAGAGCTTTGTGTGACTGTGTTGCGTGAAAATATTTCAATCAGTGAGAATAAACACTTGGCCCAACAGGCAATGTGTTTCTTTAGATCTGTCAATTGCTTCAAGCACAAGCCGTCGCTTTTTCAGCATCTCAAATGAGCACATTTTACTATTATGACATATGCAGAGAGCCTCTGGGCCATTCGGCTGAGTGGGTTAGTTATTAGACAGAGTTTTGACAGAGTGAGAAGGCTGACAGGGTGTATCTGTTTTTGAGAGGATGGAGCGGATAACCAGACTGCCCTCGCAGATGGCCACCTGTTCTGAGCCCAACACCATCAGAGACCCAAACAGACCACCGCTTTCCAGGGAAAGTGAGTGTGTGATAGACAGAACTGCAAATCGGGAGTGCTGCTGCCCTGTCAGGAACTTCAGCCAGAGGGAAAGTGAACCTTTAGCAAAGGCCTGTTGGCTCCTAGGGTGCAATGTTCACCATATAAGGCTGGATGTCTTTGATGATGTTGTGTTTATATTTGTGTTTTGTGTTGCTGGAGGCCGAACCCGTTTTACCTCTGCTAGTGTATATAGACAGTATAAGTGTGATCACACATTTAATATGCCTGTGTGTGCATCAGGGACGTGCACAGGGGGGTTGCTCAGGTTGCCCGGGCAACTGCCCATATGCCCTTCTCACTCAAGTTGCCCTTCCGAGAAAAAAATTCAATCGTACAATGGATGCAGAATTTCACGTAGGCCTAGATTTAAAAAAAATCGCAAAGCCTCATTTACTTCCATTCGGGCACCGAAAGTGAAAGTCAGTATGAAGGGCAAACGCTGCACGCGACCATAGACTGCACGCGACCGGCGTAGGGCCACGCAAATTACTTAAGGCCACGCCTCCATCTCGTGTCATAGTCATAGCGCGCCGTCAAATGTGTAGCTACAACATCCACGACAAAATGAAGCGAAACTATCCTTCTGGTCACGAAAAGAGGAAGAAGAAAAAAACCATGAGAGTGAATTGCGGGAACAACAATCAGGTAAACTTGTGTTCTCTCCTCTCTAAGTTTGATGTCAGCAAAGTTTGATGTTTTTCGGTCTTGCCAACCTAGCTGGGCAGGCAGTGCATCTCTTGCATCACTTTGTGGCTGACAAAAGTGAGAGTAAAATACAATTATTTATTACGTTTGATTTTGATAAACGACAAAGTGCAACGGTGTTTGTTTACTGCAGCTCGGAAAACATAACCGCGCCGCGTGTGTTATCGTGCGTTCATAATGCGCGTTGCCGAAATGAAACTCGCATTTTTCAAGCAGAAATATGTGGAGACCAGACATACTGTACAATACATGCACGTGAATGATGGCACTCCCAATCAAAGTACACATTATACTTTTAAAACAAGACACTGGTTATCTAGTCTCAGTGTAGTTAAAAACTCTAAACAACTGCACTAATTATGCAAGATAGAAAGCAATGTATTGACAATTTGACATTGATTGACTATTGATTTATAGGCTATATTGAATTAAAAATGTTGATTAGCTGGACATACTGGTCAAAATGGATGCACATCCCTCAGTAAATAATAACCATAAATCAAGAATTGCTTCAACATGCATAATACAAAATTAAAAAAATCATACTGATGCCGAAAATGCCCAGGCTGTAGAAAGAACCAAAGTTAATCCCAAAAGCCAAAGCTCAGGGTTATAATTTATTATTTTCTTCTTATTTATGTTTACGTTAATATTCACTTACTTAATAATATTCACTTATTATCTTAACATTCTATAGAAAATACTCTATTCAATAAATACTGTGTGTTTGAACCTCATTCTGTTCTATATTGTTGTACTTATTCTTTGACTGTTTTGTTTAAAGAAGGGAGGATTGTATGGGAGCGCAGAAGGGAGGATTGTATGGGAGCGCTGAAGTGTCAGGTGTGATTGTGGCAATGGCAAATGGTTTACATAGCTCACGACATCACGGGTCAGGTAGAGGGCCCCTTAGCAGAATTAGGCTTAGGGCCCGAGGGGGAGGTCAGGATCGGCACTGGGTGTAGCAGTCGATTCTGTTCCTTACCGGAATTCCTGTTCCCTTTACGCAATCATACTACAAATCATGCGTAGTTGCCCAGATGAGCAAAAAGCACAATTGAATGTACGGGAAGCCAAAAGGTTAAAAAAGGATTGTGTTTTTTCCGAAATCTAAGCGTTTTTTTTTTTTATTAGAAGCGAGTTTTTCCCCATCTGTCAAGAATTCAATCCAGATTATTTATTAAAAAAATTTTTTTTAAAAATTAAAAAACAATAAACAATAATATGAGGAACTCTTTTTCTCATGTGTATTTTGGTGACATTTAACATATTGTTAATACATTTTGTATACTGTTTACAAAGTTGCATATCATAAACCTGTCATCTTTGACGTTTGCAATCTTTATAAATAATAATAAGACCATAATATGAGGCATTGCGTTTGGACATAAACACGGTCAGATAAGGCAATTTGTATGGGCAAAATTCAACTGAATATATTCCTTCATATAGCCCGTGAGTTTTGGGGGTAGTGCCCTTTTTTCAGGTCAGAGCAACTGCCCCACAAAATTCCTGTGCACGTCCCTGGTGTGCATGCATTCTACTTTGTATCTATATTAGTGTGTGGTGTTTGTGCTTTATTGAATATTTCAAATATTTAGCAAGTAGAAATTATGTTTATAAATCAAGCCATTTTTATTTATTTAAACGCAAAGCATATTTACATAACCTATTGAAGGCTTTGGCATTTCATGACATCACAAGCATCACGTTCACCTTGAAACCCCATCTTTCACGTTTGCTTTCCATTTCCCACTTTTGCCCCAACCAAAAAAAAGAGAAAAAGCCAGAAAGCCATTGATTAGTTCCCGCTCCTCTCTCCTATTTAGTTAAACTCATAAAAAATCTCAACCTCTCTCTCTGTCTTCTGCTAATGAGTTATTGAATGTATCATCATTAGGTCTTCAGTTCTTCTGAAATAAGAAAATTGATTCTTTTCTCTCGTTGTTTCTTCTGCTCTCGTCTCTTTAGCTGTCTTGTTTACAGTCTCTCTCACTCTCTTTTTGTCTCTTAGGTGTTGTGGTGTCACTGTGACCAGACACAAATATAATCTAGTGTGAAACACAAGAGTTTAAAGCAGACTCAGTCCTCATTTACAGAAACACCCTCCAGGTCCTGCTCTAGTGGTTCCTTTTGGATGGTTTCATGCTTGATTGTTCAAAAAAAAATTTTTTTTTAAATATGTTACATTATTACAGCACTTATCTCCCTTATCTGGCTCGAACGTGCCCTGTAGTTCCTGTTTCGATGAAGCCCCTCCTTCCAAAAAATGTGCTGTGATTGTTTAGCTGGCCCAGTTTGTTGTGATTGGAACGTCACGCCCCTTACCATAACCGCAAGTTTCATCTGCCCATATAAATATTAAGGATGGCGTCAATTTCAAACCAATTCAAGCCTGATTCAGAATTTCAGACATAAGAATATTAACAAACAAGAGGATAGTCCAGAATGGATTTCAAGCACGGATTTCACAGGACTTTTCAGAGAGGTATAGGCCTATGTTTGTTTGTTTGTTTTTGTAATTTTTTATTATACATTTTAGATACGTTATACACCATTGAATCATGATATTTGTCGGAAAACTATAGCCTAATACAAACAGTAATTGATCACAAAACCATGGTTAATTTTCGTAAGGGGCGGTGAACAGCCTTACACAAACGAGAGCTTAAAAACGCAGTTACTGTAACACTATATCAACACAAAGCGGAGTGAAGACAAAGCTTTACCCCTTGTTTACATCACAGCAACTATAAAATGTATAATTGGAACTGAAAACACAAATAATAATAAGACATAGGCTACAAGTTGTGATCCTATTGTCACGGTGTTGTGCGGGTAGAAGAAGATGGCTGAGTCAAAAGCTCCAAATCAAACAGTTTTACTGATCAAACTCACAGGTACAGACAGGCAGGCAGAATGACGGGCAGAAACACACACTAAACACAACCATATAACTTTAACAACCGACAAGGACAGACTGAACAGAAGCAAACTAAATACAACCATGAATCAGACATAACAAGGTGAAAACAGGTGACACTGATGATGATAACGAAGGACAGGCTGGTAAGTGAGGGAGTGAATACAGGTGTGGAGACGAGGAGGATTCTGGGAAGTGTAGTGAAGATGACTAAGACAGACAGGTGCAGACGAAGACTGTGACAGAACGCCCCCCTTCAACAAGGCGCGACCTCGCGCCGTAGAACATCAATGGGGTGGGGGGGCGGGCGCCCTGAAGGCTGGCCAGGGCGTGGCCAAACTGGGACAGGAAGCCTCCAGGGCGGATCAGGAAGTGCAGGCGGCCAGGGCGAGGCAGGACGTGCAGGCAGCCAGGGCGGAGCAGGACATGGGCGTGGCCAGGGCGGAGCAGGACATGGGCGTGGCCAGGGCGGAGCAGGACATGGGCGTGGCCAGGGCCGTGGGGACCCTTCGGGCGGCCATGGCGGTGCGGACCCTTCGGGCGGCCATGGCGGTGAGGACCCTTCGGGCGGCCATGGCGGTGAGGACCCTTCGGGCGGCCATGGCGGTGAGGACCCTTCGGGCGGCCATGGCGGAGCCCTATGGCCCCCCCCCTAAAAATTAATGGGGAGAGTGACAGAGTCACTACTAGTCTCTGGGCTGGACGGAACCAGCGGTGAAGGGGTCTCTGGGCTGGACGGAACCAGCGGTGAAGGGGTCCGTGGGCTGGACGGAACCAGCGGAGAAGGGGTCTCTGGGCTGGACGGAACCAGCGGTGAAGGGGTATCTGGGCTGGACGGAACCAGCGGTGAAGGGGTATCTGGGCTGGACGGCCCCAGCGGTGAAGGGGTATCTGGGCTGGACGGCCCCAGCGGTGAAGGGGTATCTGGGCTTGACGGAACCAGCGGTGAAGGGGTCTCTGGGCTGGACGGCCCCAGCGGTGAAGGGGTCTCTGGGCTGGACGGCCCCAGCGGTGAAGAGGACTTATGGGCTGTAACAGATTTGTGTGCAGCCCACACACACAAAACAGCCATGGACCCCACAATGAGAACCGTGTCTTCCAGAGCAGCATGGTCGGTCTCTGGCTGGACGGTCTCTGGCTGGACGGTCTCTGGCTGGACGGTCTCTGGCTGGACGGTCTCTGGCTGGACGGTCTCTGGCTGGACGGTCTCTGGCTGGACGGTCTCTGGCTGGACGGTCTCTGGCTGGACGGTCTCTGGCTGGACGGTCTCTGGCTGGACGGTCTCTGGCTGGACGGTCTCTGGCTGGACGGTCTCTGGCTGGTCAGGCTCTGGCGGGCAGGCGACGGGCTCAGGCTCTGGCGGGCAGGCGACGGGCTCAGATTGGCTGGACGGTAGTGATGTGTCCTCCCGTATCGAGGCTTCGAAGCGTGTGTCGAGTATTCCGGGATGATTTCTGTGAAGCGCGTATCGAGGCTTGTGTCGGTGACGTATGTGGTGACGTTTGAAGCCTCGCTAGCCGCCTGTGCCACGTGACTGCTTCAGGAAGTGGTTCGCGGTTTGGCGGTCTATTTGAAATATAAGGGCCAGCAAAATGCAATGGGTTCCCCCTCACATTTTGTGGACTTGGGACTTTGCGAGTTTGTTAGCGATCTATTCAAGCTTCTTTTTCTTCATTCAATTTATTCAATGCTTCAGACACCAAAGCCATAGTGTCATTATAATCACACTGCACATTTTACATTTATTGTCCACTTGATGGCACAATAGAGCAAATGAAGCACCATGAAGCTTCGGCACATGAGTGAACCAATTGGATGAAAAGCTTCAATGCTTTATGAAGCTTCATCTCGCCATCACTACTGGACGGAACCAGCGGTGAGGGCTTGACTGGGCTGGACGGAACCAGCGGAGAAGGCTCTGAAGGGCTGGACGGGACCAGCGGAGAAGAGGGCTTGGTGGAGATGGCTGTAGTGTGTGGTTGTGTGGTGATGTCATCTTCAGCCTCACCAACGGTGAAGGCTGACCCACACAACCACAACACATGATCGATGTACTGGACAAACGTGCCTTGGATAGTTGCCGCTGGAGCTAGTTGGTACAGGCTCTCATCTAGCCCGCCCCAAAACACAGACTTCAGGACATCATCTGTCCAGCTTACCCCGTTGGAAATTGTCAGGAATTTGGAGACATAATCCTCAATTGGGAGTCCGTCCTGAAAACAATGGACCAAAAGATCGGCTGGAGTTGATAGGAAGCGGCCAACTTCCATACTTTTTCTGGTCGGTTGTTCTGTCACGGTGTTGTGCGGGTAGAAGAAGATGGCTGAGTCAAAAGCTCCAAATCAAACAGTTTTACTGATCAAACTCACAGGTACAGACAGGCAGGCAGAATGACGGGCAGAAACACACACTAAACACAACCATATAACTTTAACAACCGACAAGGACAGACTGAACAGAAGCAAACTAAATACAACCATGAATCAGACATAACAAGGTGAAAACAGGTGACACTGATGATGATAACGAAGGACAGGCTGGTAAGTGAGGGAGTGAATACAGGTGTGGAGACGAGGAGGATTCTGGGAAGTGTAGTGAAGATGACTAAGACAGACAGGTGCAGACGAAGACTGTGACACCTATAAACAACAAATTGTCCCGACAAAGTGGGAACTGCTCCATTTCAGGAGAAGCTTTTGTGCGTAACCTGCATTGGGTGCTTCTCAATATCCCTCCTCGTCTCCTCGATCCTCCGTCCTCCATCCTATGACCCGGAAACCGATCGAGCTCAGCCATCTTGAAGGACATCTCAATTCTCTAATTACACCGCGAAGAGGCGAGGATTGAGGAGTGAGGAGGCTTCCAGAGGAGTCGTGAGTGAGGATGCACAGTTGGATCCTTTGCGGAAGAGCTTTATTGACTAAACGTGACGCACGTATAAATTCTCCTCCCCCTTCACATCGGTCACAATAATTTTAATTTATACTTTAACTCTGCAGTTTAAACCACACATCTCACATACTGTATTTCAACAAGGTATCTTGCTTTATTATTATTTATTATGAATTTCTTAAATAACCAAACTAATACAACCTTTGTGCGCTGCTGATGACGCAGTGAAGTGACGCTCGAGTGATCAAGTATTCCAATGTATAAAAAAAGCTTTCATTCGATTCCTCTGTCCTCATTTTCTTTCCTTGCAGCCTTCCCTCGCATCCTACAAGGGGTGGAGCTGAGACACAAGGAACGGATTCAAGGAAGCGAGGAAAGGAAACGAGGATGCACAAATAAGAATTGAGAAGCACCCAGCCTACTCTTGCAGGTTCTGGAATCTGTTCTCCATAAAATGTGCAGCACACAGATAAACGTTGGGGTTATAATGTCCAGGAACGGTGTTTGAAATCAATTTCACTCTAAGTTTGTAAGCCTTAGGAAGGTCAAACAAATGAGTTTTGGAAACTGGGTGGAAAAAACTGGGTCTCTTTGACATAGCCACAACACAGAGTCTTCTCTAATGCAGCTCAACCAGGCCTCGTCCGTTTTTTTGCGTATTCCATGGGTAGAGATTATTTAAATGAGAACCATTATTAATTCACAAAGCTCAGAAAAAAAGTGTTGTAGTTCAAACAAGTCGTTTGTAGTTCCTGGAAAGTGAATTCTGTTAAATAAAATATCACCCTTTGGAGTGGACTTTGAGCTTTGTATCTTTTTTATGCTCAAACAGCAACATTACAGAATAACTAAAGTTGAAAAAGTGAAAAAGCATAATAGGACCCTTTTAAAAAAAAAAAAAGTGTGTATTAGAAATAAATGTGTATGTTTTTGTGTTGCTTTATTGTTACTTTAAAATGAAACAAAAAGCATCAAAAATATGCCTATATATTGTCATATGTATTACAGACTCCACACGATTAATTGTAAACATTTTATATAAAAATCCTGCTTCAATATGTTCTGATCGGCTGGGTTTTCTCACAGTGGATCAGGGTTGTGACTCATTTGCATGAAGTTGAACTCTGCTCAACATTGCTTTATTGCCAATTGCTGTGTTATTGATGTCACTGACTCTAAATTGACTGGCTCTCATTGAAAATTAATGACTTTGGTCTGTTTGTCACTGCAAGTTGCTGTATGTGTAAATTACACTTTATTGCTAATAGCCATGTGTCTCGTCACCTGATAACTTTCATTAAAAATGAACGGACTTCCGCTTGCTCTGTCGCTGCATAAAGAGAGAGAGAGGTCTTAAATTATATAAAATATCCTCATGCTTGGATTTACAACAAAAAAATGCACCAGGTCAGTTCGCGTGTGTGTGTGTGTGTGTGTGTGTGTGTGTGTGTGTGTGTGTGTGTGTGTGTGTGTGTGTGTGTGTGTGTGTGTGTGTGTGTGTGTGTGTGTGTGTGTGTGTGTGTGTGTGTGTGTGTGTGTGTGTGTGCGTGTGTGCGTGTGTTGCCTTCAGTTTGAGTGATTGAAGCCCACACACCATTACTCTAAGAGGTGAGAGCAAAGAGCCGTGAACCTCCGGTCTGACTCATATGTCACTTCTCATTAAACCTCGAGACACACACACACACTACCAAATACAGAGAGCAGTGGATTTAGCACATTAGTACTGCAGGAAACCCATCATTTTATAGTTCTGTTCAAAGGCATGTATGTGAAAACACGGATCAATGGGTCAAGGGCAAAATGACAGCATTGAAAAAGAGAAAGATAGTCTTTTCCTTTCATAAAGAGGCAGCGAGAGCCAGAGAAAGAGAGAATATCTCCCCACATTTCACATGTTAAATAATTACTTCAGTGAAGTGTGTTTGGAATAAATGCACTTAAATATTTCTTCAATTTACCATCAGCAGTCCACAGTGCTTCCAGACTCATTGTCCCATTTGCCAAAAATAAAAAGTTCATTATGTTTGTATAAGAGTGTGTGTATTTTAAATCTGTATTATTTTGTATACAAGTATATGTAGTCCATTTTTGCCATTAGGAGTTTTACAAACTCTCAACTATTATAGTGAGAGGGCATGATTAATATCATTATATATGCTGCCTAGAACAGCAAGAGACACTATAAAAAGCATGGATACATTTCCACAGACTAATAGAATAATTAAAGCTTCTTCACAGTTTAGTAATAACTTTGCGCATGCTGACTGGATGTTTGGGAGTGTGGGTGAGAGGGGTACGTGCAAGAGCACATGTCTGCATACATGTGAGCCTGAAGCTTTTGATGTCAGCTCTGTGATGCTGGGAGGGAGACTGGAAGAGTTCCCTGCCCTGATTACATCAGTTTTCACCTCCGCACACCAGCAAATGTGTGAGAAAATCACTTATCAGCATGTCCCCTGCACGTGTGTAAGGGGGTTACCGTTAATGGAACAGATGCAAAGAGGGAAATAAATGGCTGTTTCCACCGACAAGGTGTCATCATGCATGTTTCCATCACAGAAAACGTGGTTCTGAAATTAAAAAATATTAATGTTTGCATTGCAACAGGCTATGCATTGTGTCCTAAAATCTACAGGTGTCAGAAGGAACCACTAACATGGAACCGTCCATTTGGTGAAGTTCGCAACGTAATTTCGGGAGGAGTGAACCCATCTAATCCACCTCCCCAACTACACCAACATAATTTAGGCATCTTGCTACCATACTCATCATCCAAGCATTAGTCCCACTGGGGGGTATATCTAAGCTCGAGTTGAAGCTGCTTCCTCGAGCCCCTCCACTGCGGACAGCAAGCCAAATGCGCTTACCGGTGATCTTATTAGCTTAAAGATTATATGGGCAAAGGAACTCATGAAACTAAAGTTATTTTATTTAAATATAATTATATGTGTGAATGCATCATGTGTAACTAATTGCTATGAATTTTGTGAATTATATCTTCTGATCATTACCTTAAACTTGTGGTGCTGAATAAAAATACTAAATCAAATCATAATAGCTTCTTAAAAATTGTAAGATCATTGTGTGGCATGTTTATATTTGTATTCAAGTTTTGCAATCAGGTAGACGGTTACGTCATTTAACGGCTCTCAAGTCAGCAAGCAGGTTCTGATTGAGGTTCACAAACCAGCACCATTTTGGAGGAAAAGTGGTAAAAGTGAGAAATATTGATTTGATGAGTTCCCATTAACACCTGTTCCATTCCCTTAAGGTGCCTCTGGTACACCGTGGTCATTCTAAGCTGTAATAGCGGGTGGTGATGGACTGCTGAATTACTGAACAAATTACTTTGCACCTCCTGATGGATTGTGGTGTGCTGTGTTCCTCTGGACTTTCATAAACAGCTCTGACTCTCTTATGCCTTCCCTCTGATTTCTGGACTTTTAATATGACTGGAAGATGATTGGTGAGAAGCGGCTGTGGTTTGTGATTGGCTGTGCTTGAGGCATGAAAGGTGACATGATGCTCATTATTTATCTGTATATATTGCATTTATTAAAAAATATATTATTAACACATAAAAATATGCAACACACACAATGACTTGAATGCCTCTTCTGTAATGAACATGTTGTTAATTTCTAAATTTAAATACATTTTTATATTTTTGTCATTCATCTCAGGATCTAAGTTAAAGCCTAGTGCTGCAAATTAGCTAGAAGCACATATATAGAGCATCTGTTGCCCAGTCCTGTCCAGTCCTGTTATATGTTCTGTATTGTCCCTGTTAAATAAACACAAAATTAATAAACAAATAAATCAAGTTATGTTACGTTGTGATTTCGTAATGAAGAAAAAAGGTGTCATTATAAGAATAGAAAAAATATCACTCCTCATTATTATTTGAATAGTCTTTGACCTTCTTATTGCAGGCAAGGTTAGTTTAAAGGTGCAGTGTGTGACTTTTAGCGACATCTAGCGGTTCGGTTGCGAGTTTACACAAATGCCGAGTTCAGACTGCACGATTTTAGCCCCGATTTTGGCTCGCCGACAGGTTTAGAGAAATCGCCGACAAATGCCCGAAATCACAGGCAAATCGGTGCTCGTTCACGCGAGTGACAATCACGCAGTGTGAATGAGCAAAGACGCGATCTGAGAGAATCGCCGACGAGTCGCCGACGCCCGTGAGATATTTGGCATGCTAAATATCTGGACCTGTCGGCGATTCACAATCCTGCTGTGTGAATGTGTTCTGACTGAAAACTACATCGGCGATGACCGACAGCCAATGAGAGAGCAAGATACAGGGAGGAGGAGGAGGAGTTATAGACCAGAATATCAGTATTTTAATAGATAGGCCTATATTTACAATTATATCAAACAAAAACAAAGCACAAACATTTGCATGACCAGCAGCAACAGCAGGACATTTGCAAAATCATTTATTTACCCCCAACTCTCTTTGCAAAACACAGTCCTTGCTCCCCTCGTCTTCCCAACCATTTCCTGCATAAACTGTTTATTATTATTTTTCATTTTCGCTACAAATCAGTGCACAGACAATTTGTAGGCTATCATTTTTAATAACAAATTCAGTGTCGCGCGAGAACTCCGGTCTCACGCATGCGTGATCTTCCGCTATTTCCTATCACTTCTCGCGTTTGTTTGGTTGTGAAACGTAGTTTGCGGACCAGGCAGAAGTTGTCGGCGATTCTTTCTTTTGTAAAGTCATGCAGTGTGAAACCTCCTGTCGCCGATCCATCGTGCAGTGTGAACACAGCAGCAACTGAATGTTACCCCAGATAGTCATGCAGTGTGAAAACAACAGTGACCCGATTATTTTGAAAATCGTGCAGTCTGAACTCGGCATAAGGGCTCAGCCCACCGCTTACCCCTCCCTTTCAAAGAAGCTACGGTGGCTAAAACGGGACAAACATCGTCGTCTGAGACAGCAGAGAATAGCCAGCGTAAACCAAGTTTCTGTACCACAGTCCATTATAAACCACATCATGGATAAAGTTTCAGGTGAGGATCAAGGGTCTTAATACATAATATAATAATAGTAATCAGCTGATTGTCTCACGAACGTAACCAGCACAGTCTCCCCACATAGCAAACCCATAATACAGCGAGGGAGAAGAACCACATGAAACTATGCACCTATATATTTTTTCTAACAGGGTAGTAAAAGTTTAGCTGGCTAATATGAGCTGTTACTGTGGCTGAGCTGGTTAAAGCGTAAAGCCTTGTTTAAACTCGACGCGTCCGCATGAGCCCAAAGGTGCGTGCGGCAAAAATAACGTGATTATAACAGCGCGCACGCCTCCGCATCCCCTAGACCCCATTTACTACACACAATAGGCTTTTTTTAGCCTTAAAATGCTTCCAAGATCGACGGGTTGGTGATTCCTGTAACTGTTTTACGGTCAATGACAAGAGTAGTCTACTAATCAGCTGTCTCACGAACGTAACCAGCACATGTATCCCCACATAGCAAAGCCATAACACAGAGAGGGAGAATAATTAAGTTACACTCTAAAAAATGCTGGGTTGTTTTAACTCAATTTTGGGTCAAAAAAGGACAAACCCAAACGTTGGATTAAAAATGCTATTTAAAAATGTAACCCAATGGCTGGGTTTGTCCATATTTGACCCAAAATTGGGTTAAACCAACCCAGCATTTTTTAGAGTGTACATGAAACAATCCTACTACATATTTTACACCACTGACAAGGGAAAAGTCACTACTCACGGTGTTTATGACTAGCTTCTTCTAGCTTTCTGCGGCTTCTCTTTCAAGGTAGTGACGAAACGCGCTCTGTAACACTGTTTGTTCGCTCTTGGCTACTGTAGAAACATGACGTCACAATATGGCGACCTTCATGGAAGGGGATTCCCGCGCCTATGTAGATATAAATGCCTCATTCTAAGGTAATAAAAACATTACGGTTTATTAAGTAAGTTCTTTATACACCACTGAACACATTTATGGATGTCATATTGCATTTCTGTTAATAGATACTCAAAAATGTTACACATTGCACCTTTAAGCTGTAAAACATCCTATCATGTGGCGCAATTCCGGAAAACATCATTAATGATATGTGTTAAAAAAAAAATATATATATATATATATATATATATATATAATTATTTTTTAAATTATGTACATTTTCTATTTAAATTTAAAATGAAAATAGAGTTAAAAAAAATTTCGAAAATAATTATTATGTTTTCTTTATAATGGTTTTGATGAGCTTTATCTTGGATAGCCTTATTTAACCCAGGTACAGTTGTTTAAGTGGTTGTGCTCGTTTGGAGATTTCCCAGACAAAGATCACGGCAGGACTTGGGTTACGCTGAGTTAAAAGGCTTATTATGTTTAAAGGATTCAAACGAGACACATTTGCCAAATCAAGCAAAGCATAACTTATACTCCCAGTCAGAGCAGAGAGGTTCCCACTCCACTGAATCTTGCCAGAAGTACTGTCGCAAACATACACACAAATTCAAATTTTTGGGCTAAATGATTTCATTTTATGAGTGGCTTGTCTCACCACCATGTACAGTCTGTTTCGCTGACCTTCTTCTCGAACTCTTCCTCTTGCATATTCATATGCACAGTGACATTAGCATTTCAGCTATGAAATATGTATGCTGTATGAAGCAGAGAGCGCAATGGCTGCCCTTTCACATCCAGAGTCACTGGGGAAGGAGGCGAGGGAGTGTTTCTTGAAAAGTTTGGAAACTTTTTGTAAGGCTTTTGTGTCAGAATCTTGTGGGAAAGCCAAATAGTTCCAGACTTCGTAATAGAAAAAGTGGGGGAGAAAGGAGGGTGGGCAGCTAAGGGCAGACTGCACTGTCTCTACGCCAGCTAACACTTTAGAAAGCTATTTAACTTCCGAACTCACACTGGGATTTGTGAACTGGATTAGATTGAAACTGAACTAGATATAGCATCCCAGACTGATTTAGAGTTTGATATGAATCAGATTTGGAGCCTGACCTCTGTCAGACCCATTCAGACTAGTGGATACTTACTTTTTATCTCTCTCTTCTACACATCCTTGTTTTTTTCAGTGCCTCTGTCTAATTAATTAATTAATTAATTAATTAATTAATTAATTAATTAGTATAAGTAATATAAATAGTTAGTTAGTTGGTTTACCTTTTTAACTATTTATTTTTTAATGTCATTTAGTTTTTGCATATGTGAATATATGAATAAATATGGGGGTGGGGGAGCATTTACCCAATTAATAGAATCAGACTAGTAACAGTCTGAGGCCCTGACACAAATAAGGATATGGGTTGAAGAGAATGGAGAAATTAAGTTTAAAGAATGAGATAAACGAGTGGACGTAAATTGAAGAGTATGCAAACTACTTTCTGTAAGACTGCAGAAGCAATAGAATGAGTAGAAGAGTAAAACAGAAAAGAAAGGTGACTTGTGCTAAGTTCTCATAGCAGCTCTCAGTTTGTGTGTGTGTGTGTGTGTGTGTCACCTCTCATTCTCTGCAGGGGGGTCAGTGAGAGGATGATGAGGGTGACATTAGGTCACTGCATCATGGGAAGGTGTGTGTGTGTGTGTGTGTGTGTGTGTGTGTGTGTGTGTGTGTGTGTGTGTGTGTGTGTGTGTGTGTGTGTGTGTGTGTGTGTGTGTGTGTGTGTGTGTGTGTGTGTGTGCGTGCGTGTGTGTGTGTGTGTGTGTGTGTTTTATTACAGCATAAAGTCACCTTGTGTGTGTGTGCGTGTGTGTGTGTGTGTGTGTGTGTGTGTGTGTGTGTGTGTGTGTGTGTGTGTGTGTGTGTGTGTGTGTGTGTGTGTGTGTGTGTGTGTGTGTGTGTGTGTGTGTGTGTGTGTGTGTGCGTGCGTTTGTGTGTTGTACTGTAATAGTTTAGCTGCATGAGCTTTTTCATCATTATTATAATGATGAAAAAGCTCATAATGATACACAGAAAAGAAAAGTATGCAAATGCACAGCTGGTGTCAATAACAACGCTCTGCGAGTTACTGGATGATCTGATTCTCAGAAGTCTTATCCAACTGGTTTAGTTGATTTGGAGAAAGTGGATATTAAGTTGACCACTAAAACACAATCTGCAGTGATTTATCCATAAAAGCGGATTTTATTGTACACGCAAACGCGCTTATACATTTTTAATGGGATAAAACAGCATACCAAATGAAGTTGGCCTGGATGTGCTGTCAAGTCTGGCATGGTTTATGAGGACACAAATATGTATAATGACATGAGTATTATAACATAAACATTGTTTATGAGGACACTTCCTGTGTTCTCGTAAACCAAATGGCTTCAAAAACATGCTAAACAGTGTTTTATTGTCATTCAAAAAAACTGCAAGTTTTCTGTGATGGGTAGGTTTAGGGGGGATTGAATATACAGTTTGTATGAAAACCATAAAGCCTATATGGTCTTTAAATCTTTAAGTCCCCGTAAATCACATATGGCAGTTTGTTTGTGTTTGTGTGTGTGTGTGTGTGTGTGTGTGTGTGTGTGTGTGTGTGTGTGTGTGTGTGTGTGTGTGTGTGTGTGTGTGTGTGTGTGTGTGTGTGTGTGCGTGTGCGTGTGCGTGTGCGTGTGTGTATGAATGTGTGTGTGTGTGTGTGTGGCCTGGTAAACCCCACATTATGGGGACAAAATCAAATGTCTTTTTTCAAAAGGACATTTTCTGGTCCCCATGAGTAAAACAGCTTATAAATCACACTATGTTTTTTTAAAATGTAAAAATGCAGAAAGTTTTCTGTGATGGGTAGGTTTAGGGGCAGGGTTAGTGTAAGGGGACCGAATATACAGTTTGTACAGTATAAAAATCATTATGACTATGGAAAGTCCCCATAAAACAAAAAAACAACCCCTTTTTTGAGAAATTAAAACATTAATACAGGATGCAAGACATTTATAATGTTAAAAAAGATTTCCATTTAAAATAAATGCTGTTCTTTTGAACTTGCTATTAATCAAAGAATCCTGAAAAAATGCATCATGGATCCCATAAAAATATTAAACAGCAAGACTATTTTCAAATTTGATAAATAATAATAAGAACTGTCTCCTCCGCGGCATATTAGAATGCTTTCATGTGACACTGAACACTGGAGTAATGATTGCTGAGAATTCAGCGTTGTCATCACAGGAATAAATTACAAATATATTAAATAGAAAATATTTAATTTAAATTGCAGTAATATTTAACAATATTACTGTATTATTTGATCAAATAAATGCAGCCTTGATCAGCATAAGAGAAAAAAAATTCATCTGGAAAAAAAATTATATAATCCAGAATCAAATTTCAGAATAAATGGATTAAAGTACTCCATTGATTTCCCATTAATCAAAGCAGACAGCTCTGTATACATCTGGTAAGTTATAGGCTCCTGTACAGCTGTCAGAGCTGATTGATTGCCTGCTTTGTTCTAATATCTCTTACACTCCACTGTTGCTCTTATCATCACAATAAGCTATCTTTTCATTATTTCAGTGCATTTTGTGAAAGTGGAAAAACGTCTCGGTTACGTATTGAACCCTCGTTCCCTGAAAGAGGGAACGGAGACGTAGTCGACGTGTCGACTGATTGGGATCATGCTTAGAGAGCCTGTCATCTTCGAGTACTACGTCTCCGTTCCCTCCTTCAGGGAACGAGGGTTACATACGTAACCGAGACGTTCCCTTTCAGTCGCTCACGTTCGACGTAGTCGAAGTGTCGACTGATTGGGATCCCAATTAAAACGCCATCTAGTGCTGCCACCTTCCAGTGCCTAGACAAAAGCCTCCAGATCCCCCCGCAATTAAGGCGGGGAAGGGACAGGGCTTAGGCCAGGGAAGTCACTGCTGTTCCTACAGGACCACTGGGAAAGCGTTCCCTGAACATGGAAGGATGGGACGCTGCGGAAGGGAGGTAACATGTGAAGAATACACATATGAACTGGGCGGATGACCGGGCAGTACAACATATGGAATGTCACTGGGGTGGCTCCAGCCTAAACAGGGGGGAGACTCAACCGAACAGTGACGGCAGAGCAGGCTCTTCCAAGGGATGACACGGGCTCGCCGCAGGGAGCCGTACCGTGGAAGAATACACATATGGGATCGCCGTAGGGATCACAGCATATGGACCCAGCCTAACACAGGTTCGTACATACGAGTGATAGGCCTGGCTTCGGACGTTCCGCCATGTCCGTTGCCGAAGGGTATGGAGTAACTCGACAGGGTTTGACTAAAAAGGGGAGTTCAACTGGAGCAAGAATTGCGCATGTATCCAGTCCATAGGAGGGGAAGGGCGCAGCAAGCCGACACAACGAACCGGGCTTACAGTGAAACTGGCTTCATGTGAAGGGAGCCCACGGGAAGCAGCGGTTCGACTAAGGTGTCACCCAGCCCTCAACTCTAGAATATCTGTCAGTGAAGCACTCTGTGTCAACACCTAAGCAGGAGCACACACTCATTTAAGAAGAGCTCACTACCTAAGTGGACATGTGCATCTCGGGAATTTCACCAAGATGAAGGCAGCCACTTTCAGTGGGCCAACCTCGCTTGGAAACAGCCTTCCTTCTCTGCTTATTTCCTTAACAGATAAGAGCTGGTCTGAGGTCCTAAGGCTTGCGTTCTGTGCACGTAAAACCGCAATGAAGCGGACGGAGAGAGAAAGCCAGGGCTGGGTCTGCCTCCTCCAGGCAGCGCTTGCAGGCTCACCACCTGGTCCCAGTTTAAGGGAGAGGTAGGAACCTTGGGCACATATCCAGGCCGGGGTCTCAGCTCATGAGAGATAGCCGGCCTGAATTCCAGGCACAAGTCGTTGACTGAAAGCGAACAAGTCCCTACCCTCTAGTAGAGACCATGCGAGAAGGAGAAAAACAGAATTTTTAACTCACTGCCTGCAGTGGCTCATGGGCGGTCTCTGTATTGCAGTAGCACCAGAGATAGGCCCAAGAGGATAAAGAGGGACGTAGGGATGACCCTTGCTCCCTCAGGAACCTGACGATCAGGACGTGCTTCCCATACTTCTGCATATGATGTTTGTATCATATTGAGGGTGAAGGAACAGCCTACTCCAACCCAACTTGCAGGAAAGAGAGCACTGAAATGACCGAACGCTCTCAGGATCTCCTCACGGAGAGAAGACTCAATCAACGAATAGGTTCCACTTCTAACTAGCGAAGCACAGTGCCTTATCTTAAGGGGGTGCTTGCAGAAGTGATGGTCGCTACCACATATCCTTGTGATAGCAACCTGAACCTCCCCATCCAGTTCTTTGAACGCGGGTGCCATCATGTGCCGTCCCTGAATGTATTCAGGGCAAGTCAGGAAGGCTGTCGAGGGAACTAGATCTGGTTGGGCCAAAAAGGGGCAACTATCAAGACCTGTTCCACTCCTGACTTAGCACAGTAGGTGCAAGCGACATGCACGCACAAGACATCAACACCTGAGTGTGATGAAATTCACTGAGCTTCAGGAGCATTCCGAAAGGTTGGTGGTTCAATCCCCGGTTCCACCTGACCAAGTGTCGAGGTGTCCATGAGCAAGACACCTAACCCCGGCTGCTCCCGACGAGCTGGATGGCGCCTTGTATGGCAGACACCGCCGTCGGTGTATGAATGAGTGTGTGAATGGGTGAATGTGAGGCAAATGTAAAGCGCTTTGGTGGCCATTGGGTCTGTGAAAGCGCTATATAAATGCAGTCCATTTACCATTTCTTAGAAGGCTCACTGGGGAACGCATTTCTGCGGGGCCCCGGGGTCAGCTGAGAGCCAGTGTCTATCCAAGGGATGTCCGCTCAGACAGAAACACAACTGGCAGAGGGACGAGTCCGGAGGGGCAACAGATGTAACTGTGCGGCCCCGAAGTGGTCCCTGCCCAGCTGGACCGCCAGGGGATTGGAGTCTCCACTCTCCCTGGCCATAGCTTTCGTGAGGCTCGTTGGTGGCACGATTGAGCAGGCCGGAGGAATTTTATAGTGGAATGAAGCGACCTCAGAAGCTTCTGACTCCAAGGAGGATGTGACGGGCGAGTTGTGACATGCGAGGGAAGCTTAGCGCAACGGTTGCGATGTTGTCTTTTTTAGACCAGTACCAGCTCGCTGAGCAGCGGTGGCTCAAAGCGAGGTGAACTGCAACAACTCGAGGTAATGAATACCAATGCAGTCGGAGGTCGCCCAGGCCTCCATTAAAGCATGCCCTTTGTACATGGCCCCTCAGTCGGTGTTAGTGGACCTGAAGGTCTGAACACGGGCTGAGAGTTCACGGTCCACGGTCACCTCGGGACTCGATCATAAAACTAGTGCTGAAGCGGTCTTCATATGGAGGAAGCCAAGCGGCTGCGTCTGCCATATGCCCCAGGAGCCTCTGAAAAAAATTTCAGTGGGACCCTTTCTCACTTCTAGCACTAGCCTAACACACTCTTCTTGAAGAGACGTGTTGGACCGAGTCCTTCTCCTGAACTGAAAAAGAGATACTCAGCCCGTGGGTGAGATTACTCTCTCCCAGTTGACCTGAAGACCCAACTGGCTATGGAGCACTCGAAGGGTAGGTCTTGTACTGATACTTCGTACCCTCGACGCCAGAACATAGAATGGTCTGTGGAGTGGAAGGATAGAGATCTGAAGTACTGTCCTTCAGGTCGAACGCTGCAGGCCAACCTTGGGGACGGAGCATTTGAAAATGCATTTCTGTGTAGTAATTGAACGGAGGCTTTCAAAAAAGGGCCCGTTTCAATTGACACAGGTCCAAGATGGCCATAACCCACCACATATCTAGGGTACAATGAAGTACAGGTTTATAGAAACCGGTCTTTATATCGGCTGGAGGAGAGGCTACATCGCGTCCTTTGCCAGTAGGACTGCGGCATGCGCACACAGGACAGGAGCAGCGCTTAACACGTAGGTGTGATAAATATCACTAATCTTTATTATTTTTTTATTTTAAGTTTATTTGAATAGGAACAAGTATGTTACATAAGCTCATGTTCCATACTACAACATTTTAGCCAAGGCTAATTCTCAATGTTAGTCCCTAGTGGGCCTTTAAATAAAATGACACAATACATAGTTAACATAAACATAATAATACAATATTACACAATATAAACGCAGCGGACAGTCAGTGGTCACATTTCTGACCTCTGATTAAAAAGTCTTTAGGTTGTTTTTAAAAAGGACCCAGTTTGTCTCTCCTTTTAGTTCAGTGGGTAAACAATTCCAGGCTTTAGTGCCTTGTACAGAATCTTAGGAGCATCTCAGCTCAACACCTAGGTATGATGAATATCACTGAGTCAGGGTGAAGCCAAGCGAAATGAATCGCAAGCCAAGTCTGCTGGTAGTTAGGGAACCACAGACGTACCTGAGGTGGGGCAGCGAGGTGGAGGACAGGGATCTGGCTCGGAAGGCCCGGAGGCGGCCCGAAGCAGGGTCTGAGTGTGGTGTTCGACACTTACCTGTGTCCACGAGACGGCCAGGGATACGTGAGAAGGCGAATGACCGGGTCCTCGAACCGCTCCCAGCTGCCGTGCTGGTGAACAAGAGGGGGCTGAGGGGTGTAAGGCTTACAAGGTCGCACACCGCCAGACTCGCCCTCTTGGGACCCAGGAACAGAGGAATTTGCTCTTTCTTTGGAGTGTGGGTACCGTTTGCTCCGCTTCTTTTGGGAGCAGCGGAGGAACAGACACACACACAAACAAAGACACCCGGGGGGGGGGGGGGGGGGGGGGCGTGGGGGGGGGGGAGTGGATCGGTGACCAACTCCCAGAGCATCCTCCTCCATCCCTGAGCGGCCCGCTCCGGAATGCTTTTGCTGTAGCTTGCCACCTGGCTTGGCAGCGCCTGGAGCGGGCTGGGCGTCCCTACTGCGGCCGGCTCCATGCTGAGGCCTGGCTGGAGGCTGCTGCGGAGGCCCAGTGGGAGCGGCATCAGGGTAACGCCCTCGGCGACGAGCAGGCGGAGGAACTGCCATCGATGGCGGGGTGGAGGCAGCAGCGGGCCGCCGGGGGAGGATGTGCTGGATGGCCTCCGTCTGCGCTTGGGCGGCAGAGAACTGTTGGACGTAAATTGGGGAGACCAGGAACCTAACCTTGTCCGCATCTGCCATATCAACCAGGCTGAGCCAACGATGGCACTCCTGGACCACTAAGGTGGACACCGCCAGACCAATCGCGCACGCCATGACACTCGTGCCTGGAGGGCGAGGTCGGATGCAGTGCGATGCTCACCTATGAGCGCACGGTCTGGGCTACCCTCGTGCATGTCCATGGGTGCCCTGGCCTGACAGACCTGTAGCAGCGCTATGGCACGCAAGAGGAGGCGGCTTGCCCACAGGCTTTGTAAGCTCTGCCCGTCGGAACGGACGAGAACTCACAGGCCTTAGGGGGGAGACGAGGATCCCCCCAAAAGGCAGCGGCCGCCGGACACAGGTGCTCTCCATGCACTTCGGGAAAGAAAGGCACTGGGGCGGCGAGCTGAGAACCAGCGCCAGTGCCGGAGCACACAGGGGAATGACCGCAGCAACACTGAACAGTGAACTGAAACAGTGAAGCACTCACTTTCCGCCCTCTAACCAGCCGTCAACACACACAAACCTTTAGAAATTTGTTGCTGTTAAAACAGTAGTTGAGAGCTTAAAGCTCGCGATCACCGCTGCACTCGCACTGTAGAAACCACCAGTACTGGGAGAGTTTTCCAGAAGAACACCCACACACTCGCTCGTTGTAAACAACAGCACTCTTCAGAGACATCAAACGATCGGCTCTGAAGCGAAAGACAACTAGTGCGTCCATCCACTTCTGTATTTATACCCGCACCAGCATTTCACGCACGCCAATTACATTGGCTCGTTTTAATAGTACTCGAAGATGTCAGGCTCTCTAAGCGTGATCCCAATCAGTTGACTCGACACGTCGACTACGTCAAACGTGAGCGACTGAAAGGGAACCACAATCTTTGCCATCCCTTCCCTTGTCTTCCTCTGTTTTCTCTGGTTACATTCAAGGCCTGGGTCAGGAGTCTGGAATTTGGGATTTTTTTAGGATCTGGTTTTATTTTATGCTAAAGGAGTAGTGTAGCTAGAAGTCTCAAATCAAGACACGCCATGAAAGAAAATGCTTTCCAGTGTCATATTTTAGTGTAATATTTACAATTTGTGTCAAACTTCCACAAACAAATACGCTATAAAGCGAAACACTTACAGTAATTACAGAATTTGAACTTGTGATCTCTCTCGCATGATTTAGAGAGCAGTAACTGTTTAAATATTTACAACATGACACACAAACATAAATGTCTCATTCAAACATGCATGTGCATGTAGTTGCAAAAACACCCTCTGGTTCTTTCTGATTAATTTCAGCTACGGATATGGATATACAGTAATACCTGTTTGGAGGAATCACACCTCCTTTTCATGTAAATTAATAAATTTGGCAATGACATGTCATACAGAACTTCTTTCACGCTGGCCATTAGATGAAACCCACCAGGTACAAATAAAAATGTAATTTGCTGATGAATCTGACATTGAAAATGGAATTAACTCTGAATTTCGAAATTGATTTAGTAAAAGGAGTGGTTGAAAATAGATAGAAAATATTTGAAAATAGATAAATGAGAATAAAAGGGAATTATGTATATTAATTTATTTAGTGACCAGTTATGCCCATATATAGAGAGTTCACTGCTCTACTGTAATAATTTATAATTTCAGAAAATTTAAATTCTGTATATTTACTGTTAGACCTGTTGATATTCAATGTGAAAACTGGGGCCCAGGTGCAGATCTGAACATGCAGTACATTCCACCTCAATTGACTTCATTCCAAACTGGAAAAAAAGAACACCAGGCAATTGATGATTTTGATGTGGAATAACATGCAAAACTGGCAATTGCAACATTTTTAACATTTGTATTTAATTTCTGGAATAAAATACTGTATGGTAGTACCAGCAACAGTGTTTGCATCTGTTATTCATGTTAAATTTTGACCAACAAACTATAGAAGTAAAATATTGATTTGACCTTGGCTCTTAAATATTTGATTATGTCAATGTTACTCGCTGTATTAGGTTGAAAGACAATAGTTTTTTACTATAATAATAATACAAATTAACAATTGTAGTATTTTTAAAATTTTATCCCATTTTTCCCTTTCTATAAACTGGACTAAACTCACTTCAAAATCCATTTGATTTATTAGGAACAACAAAAAAATGAAAGTCCCAGTAATTAGGTGATTTCCTTGTGTATTGTGTGTCTGTATTATTTGTATGAATACATATTTGTATTATGTGCTTATCTGTCATGTTATCTTAGCATGTTATGGTAAAAATGTGTTTACTAGCTCTCAGATTTAGTTTTTTTTGGATGTGTTGTTTATTATTTCAAAACCTAGAGATAAAATATTTATTAGTTTGAATTCCAAACTTTTTCATCAAAACTTTAGGCAGCTGAAGAAAAATATTGGAAAAAAATCTCACAATAGAATTGTGAATTGATCATGAGGGAGAGGGAGAACTTTACAGAGGATGAGCGGTTAAAACTGCCCTCAACCTGCATACAGCCTGTCTTAATCACACAAGCTCATACACACACACACATTGACACACACATTATGACACACTCTTTCCTGAGAAATTAAAACCACAGCCAGCATAGACAAATTAATATCTATAGGCGCAGGCGGTTTTGTGCAGGTAACCCCGCATCCACACAAACATCCTTAACATCACTAGAAAAGACAAGCCGTTGTTCTCTGCCTGGTGTCGTTGGATGGGTGTGTGCCCCTGGATAGTGAAAAGCAGCTTTATTGAAGTGTTTAGGGTTCCTAAAGCACTTTGTTCAGGTTTGTGTTCAAGGATTTCTCAGGGGCATGTCACAGCTTGCCACACACTGCCAGTGCATTCGGTTTTGTGTGGGTGCATTTACCTTTTTTGTATGTTGTAATAGATTGTATTTCTTATCCATTTTTTTTTTTGGTATTGTTTAGTGTACACATAATCTAATATATTTATTTATACATTACAGTTATATAGTTATACTGTGTGCGTGTGCGTGTGTGTGTGTGTGTGTGTGCGTGTGGGTGTGTGTGTGCGTGCGTGTGTGCATATTTGTGTTTGCGTGTAAACCAGTTCCCAGCTTCACCAGAGCAGGTTGGGGCAGTTCTCTTGTTTACCTGCCTACCGTTTTAACTCTGCCTCTTCTCTCTCACTTCCTGTATCAGGTGTGTGCATGTGTGCGTCATTAGTTGGCGTCCCGGAGAATGATAGGATGGCCGGGGGGCCCTGGACTGAAATAATCTCTTGAAGACCACCAGGACAACTTGCAGAGCATACCAGAGCCCACCTACCAGGCATCAGGCAAATTTTTAACTTGTGGCCACTGGGACAAAGTCCTTTTATTTTCTCTTTTACTTTCTCTCATTCACTCTCCCCTTCTCATTTTCCCTCTGCCGGAGCGGTTGGATTACCTGTTCAGGTAAGCTTGAGAACTACACTGGGCTTAGTATGTATTTACTCAGCACATTTTGCTCGTAACTTTCACCTGATACTGATTTTTGTTCGATAAGCTTGTACTTGTTGACTCAGCACAACTGTGGAAAAACGTTCTTTGTGTAGAAACCAACATGAATCCTTTGAAGTCATAATGCCTGTGAAAATGTGTTTGTGTTTGTGCACATGGAGGCATGTGTGTGAGCATGGTGCAGGTGTTGATGTTCATATATTTGTAGTGTAAACACTGTTAACTCAGATTGATCATCATCATCATTATTCTCTGGTTAGAGCAAGTTTGTATCAGCAGTTTTGACCACCAGCTGTTTACCAGGGAAAACCAACAGAAAACCTGTGTGTGTGTGTGTGTGTGTGTGTGTGTGTGTGTGTGTGTGTGTGTGTGTGTGTGTGTGTGTGTGTGTGTGTGTGTGTGTGTGTGTGTGTGTGTGTGTGTGTGTGTGTGTGTGTGTGTGTGTGTGTGTGTGTGTGTGTGTGTGTGTGTGTGTGTGTGTGTGTGTGTGTGTGTGTGTGTGTGTGTGTGTGTGTGTGTGTGTGTGTGTGTGTGTGTGTGTTAAGCTGAAAATGGGAAATTGGGGTCTCACTATCTCTATTGAATTTTACTGTATGGCAGGTGTGATATGACATGATATGATATGGAGTATAAAACATCAATCCGTACAAAATTATAGTAATCTCCTAGATGGAAAAAATGTATCCATAATTGTAATTTATCATTTTATTATTAAAAAAGTTTTAAGTATATATATATATATATATATATATATATATATATATATATATATATATATATATATATATATATATATATATATATATATATATATATATTGTTTCATATTACATAATCATATATTTTGTAATTCAATAAGAAATATAGGCCTAAATTATAATAACAATAAAATACTTCTTTTTAAACCCCACTGTATATGTATGATAAATAACATCAGTGGGAAAAAATAGATAGGGTAACTGAGAAAAGAGCCTTAAAGGAACAGAATGAAAGAGTGTTGGAAGAGAGGGGTTTTGAAGAGGAAAAGGGGTTGGTACAGAAATCCAAAGGGTGGGGGTGAACTATACATTTACATATGAACACTTATGTAACTCTCCCAAAGCACTGGAAGACTCTTTGGTGTGCATTCTGATGATCCTCTCCGACATACCAGAAACATGTAGCCTCATTTCTGAAATGGACTGATTTTTTCCAAAAGGTCTTATTTGAGATATATGTCCATTTAAAAAAATAATAATTATTATTTACGCACTCACTTACTCAGAACACTGTGTGTGGCTGTGCTCATTTATATCCATAATTTCCACTGAATAGTTATTATATTTGCATTAATCATTGTATGGTTTTATTGCATTATTCATTAGCTATATGATTCAACAGTTTAATGTTTAATTAAAGGGGAGCCTCAAGGCTCCTTGTTAGGGCCTATTATGTAACCATTCAACCCTGTTACCAAATAGATTTTATAAACAATATATTATATTTTATAAATTAATTTAAAATAAAATACATCACCAACTCTCTTATTTTACCATTTCTAAATTAATCCGTTTAAAATGTTTTTTTTGTTATAAATTGTATACATTTTCTGTAGATATAATTCTTGATATTCATTTAATATTTATTGCTAAAACATAAACACACCAATCAGCATTTATATGTTCTATAACTCTTCATTCGGGGTTCAGGCTGTAATGAGAGCATCCAGAGATTCAGGTATGCGGCGTAATTTTCTGCTCAAACATGTCTGAACGAAGTGTGGTGAAGTCAAAGACAGATCCACAGCAGGCCTGAGAGAGAGATCCACCCTGCTGCCTCTGTTCTCAGAGTGCTGCCTTTGTAGAGCATGTTTATTCATTCTATTATGTCAGAAACACAGGTGGAATCACAGAGCTGAGATTTTATTAGGAAAAAATGCCATATGAAAGCATTTTTACAACAGTTGTCTCAGACTTTTAGGTCCCACTTTATATATTTTTTGTTTCTGTGCTTGCATTAATTCCTTCAGCGGTGCATTATTGTGCACTTTGCGTGATGGGAAAGTATGTGTTTGTCTGGACTGATAAAAATGCTGACACTCAACACACAAGACAATTTTTAACTGGAGCTTTTAAAGAAATGGCTGATTAGGCACAGCATTACCCTATGATTGAACATTCTGTGTATCTGTGTGTATTCTTCCATAAAACCATTTATTGAAGGATATTTTCAGCATTTTCAGTCATTAAACACTGATCCCACTGGATTTAAGATTAAAAAAAAAATGTAACTTGTGTATGTTTGATTGTGCAGTTGAATGTCATTAACACTCTCTACACTTACCATTGCTTTCCTCTGGATCAAAGGTCACTTGAGAAACAATAGTACTTCCCTAGAGAAAATATGAGAGAAAGAGTTGAAGAAAGGAGAGTGAAATGAAACAAGCAACTTTTTTAAGTCCTGTCATTCTGTTTGTTTAGGACAATGGATTTTTTAATAGAAGTGCCTTTGAATGCGGGAAGACAAAAGAAAATGGAAAATTCCAATTGAATAAGAGCCGCAGGGTAAAGGTGATTGTGTGTGTGTTTGTGTGTGTGTGTTTAATACAACGCAGTAGCATACTCAAGCCATTTCGTCACTCTGAAGGATCATTACAGAGATGATGATTTACGGAGAACACAGGGTTGCTAGGTAAAAATGTGTCCTTGGGCACACTCCTTTATGGGTGGGAGTGTGTACGTGTCCTTATATAGTTCTGGTTAAGCTCAGATCAGATTACAAGGTGGTAGACAATAAAGCTATTATCATGCATTCACCTGCAGTTCACTGTCGTTCAAGGGTTTCCTCTTCAAATCAGCAGTGGGTGACTTCACAAAATTAGACAAGCCATATTGAAACACAGAAAGATGGAGGCTGTGAAAGTGTACACTAAATGTATTCAGAGGAGAGATTGTACTCGGTGAGACACCCCAAATAAAATTTTATGGCTGTAATAATATCACACTCCCATTGTAACCGTACAAACTCTCCCGTGTGAATTGGTTGTGTGTGCCACAACAGGTGAGGTGACGCACTCAGTCTTATGCAAGGACTTCCTGACCACAGGACTTCTTAGATAAAGTTTAAAATTGTATTACTCACCAGCATGTTGTTCCAAACCAGTATGCCGTTATTTTCCCTGTGGAACATTTCGCATAAAACGACAGTTTATAGAGAGAAACGGCTGTAAAGCTCTAAAAAGTACAATAAAACACCATAAAGATATCATAACAGTAGTCCACTTTCATGTTTTATCAGCCCGTTCTCATCCCAAGGCGTCATCTAACTGACGCTTTTGACCATGCGTCAACATGCCGACGCACATGGTACCCCTTAAGCGTCAATATGAGACGCGCCTCCTAGTGGTCTAACCCTAACCCTACCCCAGACCTAAACCTACCCATAACGGAAGCGTCATCTAACTGACGCTAAAGGGTGCCATGTGCGTCGGATTTAGACGCATGGTCAAAAGCGTCAGTTAGATGACGCCCGAGGATGAGCGTCTCATATTGACGCTTAAAGGGTACCATGTGCGTCGGCATGTTGACGCATGGTCAAAAGTGTCAGTTAGATGACGCCTTGGGATGAGAATGTGTTGGGTTTTATAGAAAAAGTTACATGTTTAGAATGACATGAAGGTGAGTAAATAATACACAATAGTCACTTGAGGGTAAACTATCCCTTTAAAATAAAGCTAATCTTGTTTGTGAACTACATGTGCCACATACAAACACACGCACACAAACCCTACTAAATGACAGGTTCATACAAACCCAGGCATAATTGCCCTACTGAGGTTGTTATGGACAAAATTCTAGTTCAGAAACAGCTGCTAAACGTCAATACTTAAGGTTCTGGAAACATCCAGAATAATGCTAGCAAAATGGCTGTTCTCTGTGTGACTATGCTAAAAACTTCCACTGTATAACTTTCAATTATATCTTTCTCTTCTTCTCCAACTGGGTTTATTAAGAATCTCAGGTGCAATGTTGATATTTCTGTTGCTAGTGGAATATAAAATGAGATTTGGATCAGTTTGATATTCATCCTTATGCCAACTCAGGGAATTTAAAATAGAGTAAGAGTGATGAGGAACAGACAGAAAGTAAAAAATCATTTTTGCTGGCCTCTTTTTGCTAAACTGTGTCTTTGGGTGTGTGCGACCTGCCTTTCCAGCAAACACAGCCAACAAGATTATCATGTGGACACACCTATTTGCAATAAATGACAGTTCCTTTCTTTCTTTTTTTAATGTGATCCTACAGGTGGATGGCTCAAAACGCAACCTGACGCAACAAAACTACGACGAATTAATAACGCTTCAACCTTTTACACCATACCTACCATTACGCAATGAGTGATCAGGAAGAGGCGGGTGCTGTGGCGATGCCTGTTTGCGGTGCAACAGGAGTCAGTCCCACCTCCCATCCTCCTGACCTATGCCATGTCTGTGGACAACGCCACCTACAAGAGGAGAACCACGAATATACCTACAAAGAGGAGGTGGACGATGACCTCATGTGCCACATCTGCCTTCAGCCTTTGATCCGGCCCCTGGACACCCCGTGTGGGCACACCTACTGCCAAGAGTGTTTGACAAACTTCCTACTAGAGAGCGACTTCTGCCCGGTGGATCGCACTCCGCTGATGCTACAGACCTGCCGAAAGTCCAGCCTGCTGGTGCACAAGCTGCTGGATAAACTGATGGTGTCCTGTCCCTTTACCGAACACTGCAATGAAGTGCTGTCGCGGGGAGAAATGGAGGGACACATCAGGAGCCGGTGAGAAAATCACCCTCAGAGCTAGTAGTGGTCTTAACAAGATTTGAGCTTCTTAATACAATTTAGGATGGTGGTACACAGGTTTGGAAGATGCACAATGCAATTTAGCCAAGTAGAACATGGACCCGCATCTTTTGTTGGTCCTGGAGCAATTTTGCTTTCAAACAATTATCACCCTAATACTACCAGGGGCGTAGCAACCATTATAACTGTTTTTGAGAAAAGTTTTATTTTACCTGGTAGCAGTATGGAAAAAAAGAAAGAAGTAGCCAGCAGAAGCGAAACTGTTGCATTGATGCAAACAGTGAGCAGCCACCTTACTATGGAAAACACCTTTTACTTTTCAGCAAATCAATTACGGCCAGTTAAGTAATGTTAATTAATTAATATTCATGAACCAAGCTGCTAAGTTTCTGTCAATTTCCAGATCTTTCTACATTCCTGAAACCCTACCTTAAAGGTGCGGTCACATTTATCATTGCCGGGCAAAATTTTACAGGTTAAAGAAAGAGGGTCTAGATGATACAAAATGCCATGAATGAAATATAAGAATAAAGACGTTGAAATGAAGATCCAAAGCTATTTTTTCCAGCAATGCAAACAAACCAACCTTAAATAACCACTTTCCAAATAGCCTCTTTTTATTGATCATTTTATAATTGTCCATTGTGGATCTCTGTTTTGCATTCTTGGTAAGTTACGAGTCTGCCTGCAGATTTGAGAAGGGAAAATTATTAGCCACTGGAAGTTTATCTGGCAAAATTCTTCATCACACTGATTCCCGTTGAAATTACTAGATATCGCCCGTGAAATTTTGCCAAGCAACTGTAAGTGTGACCGCATCTTAATGCTTGCAATCATGATAAAAAATAGTAGCCTGGCAAGCCAGACCTACATCAAGATGTTAGGTCTGGATACTCACAATTGGCATACCTCAATCCGAGGGGCGGGATAAACGGTTGTCTTTCAATATCCCTCGGCACGCAATAGGACAGCGCTACAACCAACCAGAGCAACGAACGGCTGTGGCTGAGTGAGTCCCATGTGTTTTTCCACCAGCGGAGCTAGTTGATATATTAAACTTTTGCCGTATCCGATCGTCAAAACTCCGAACACATCTTCGTTTTTTAAGAATGACTTAAGTTACGTTCTCTTAACTCCAAGTCCTCCAGAGTCGCGGCCAAAGCCGATTCGAAAGACCGCTGTTCGCCAGCAGCATCTTCTTTGTTTTCAAGTAACGCTAGCAGGGAAATCACCTATGGAAATCACGCGGAACCGTCACATCTCTGCCGTCATTGTTAAGCCCGCCCACCAACTCTATACACGATGTGATTGGCCTGACCAGAGTTTGTTTTTTTCCAGCTCGAAAAGCCAACTGGAGAGTTGCTAGACCACACTTTGCTGCAAAATAATTTTTGCTGCCGCTAAGGTGCGTCTAGATTTCTAGGCTAAAATAATAGTGGTAAGGGTGATAAATAGGATGTTCAAACCCCTATCCCAATCTTTTAAGCCTAAGCCAAAACCAACCCCTATTGGTTAAAAAGAATGTTGTGCAGTTTCCAGGACCAGCCTATATATTGACCCAGACATTCAGTCTTGAAATTTGAAAGGACATTTTCAGTAAGGACTCATTTTTAGATGGCTTTATTTAAAGGTAACTTGAAGGTTTGGAAAAGCACATTTCAAGGTATTGAACTGTATAAGAAAGTGTTGAATTGCTGAAAGTGACTGATGTATTGAATTCACAGTTCATCTTCTCATTGGCATTCATAAGCAGCTCTTTATTCATTGTCATTCATAAAAGCCTCTTGTCAGTGATTCGCCTCAATAGAAGACATGTGTCGAGCACATCTCCGTCTGTGTATGCGTTTGTTTGTTTATTTGGTTAGAGGATTCTTTTGTTCTCCGCTCCTCAGAGGTAGCAACCCCAAAGTGACCTCTGTTTAACCGACTAAGATATCTTCCACCTCAGTGCCTTTGGGGACGTTATGCTAACTAATGCTTTTTTAGTGGATCTCTCCCTCACTCTTACCATTTTTAGGATGGTGAAGTGTCATTCCTGTGGACTGTTTCTGAATCATTAGTGCTCCACAAGCCTGAGGGCTCAAATGAAATTAATTGCATTTTGTTACTGTTGTTAATGGAAAGTTTCCCTCTCATTTAAAATTCCACTTACGGAAACATAATCAACTTGCCCTTTTCTCCAGTCAACCGAAAAACCCACACTTGCTTCTTTCCATACTATTCCTCTTCTCCCCTCCCACATCTCCCTCTTTTTATACTGGGCTCTTGGGCTGTCAGGTCATTTTACTTTGTTTTTCTCTTCTTCTCCCTTCTTCTCCCTTCTGTCTCCAATGTGTTCTGGAAGCCAGTGGTCTTAGTTGGTCCAGGACTGTAAAGTTGGACATCATTCAAAATGGGACGGGACTTCAGAGGAACAAGCACTTGTAAGGACCAGCCAAAGACTCTCTCCATGTAAGAATGTAACTACTTTTTTTTGAGAGAGAGAGAGAGAGAGAGAGAGAGAGAGAGAGAGAGAGAGAGAGAGAGAGAGAGAGAGAGAGAGAGAGAGAGAGAGAGAGAGAGAGAGAGAGAGAGAGAGAGAGAGAGAGAGAGAGAGAGAGAGAGAGAGAGAGAGAGAAATTTTGTATAAAGTTCCTCTTGAATCCATGCATGTAAGCTCAATAGCATTTTTTCAGTATTAGCTGTTTCTGATTTTTTTTGTTTCCCAGCATTTTGTGGTCATGTGATGTTAAATTGTAAGCCTTCCTTCACACTGGTGACTTATTACAGTGTGGTGAGAAGACCTGTTGTATTGAGTCAGCCTTGGTTGACGCTTTGATGTTTTTTAGATTGCTTTGCATGTTATTTGCATGTGCTTTGGGGTTTAGTACCAAAGATAGGTTTGTGTCTTGTACTGTATATTGGTCTGTGTTCATGTTTGCAGTCAAGATGCACTTTGTCTGTCAGTGTGTGTAAAGTGTGTGCTTGGGTCTGCATGTATTTGGTGGTAGACAGACTTTCCTGGAACCCTGGATCAGATCTGGGGAGATAGGAGCGCCTCAGGCTGTCCTTGGGCTCACATACAGTATTGATTATAGCACATGCTATACTGTGACCAAATCATACAGTTATTGAAAGCGCTGTAAAGTTTGGGTTGATCAAGCGGGTCTAGATGCACTTTGTCAGTGTACGTAAGCATGTACTAGATTCTGCATGTATTTGGTGGTGGACAGACTTTCCTAGAATCCTGGATCAGATCTGGGGAGAGAGGAGGGTGTGTAGCGCCTCAGGCTCACATACAGTATTGATGATAGCACATGCTATACTGTCACCAAATCATACGTTTATTGAAAGTGCTGTAAAGTTTGGAGATCTATAAGGCCTTAACCATTTTTGTCTGATTATGTGACATTGTGAGTTATTGTTTGGAGAATGATTGAAGAATAGTCAAGCTATAAATGGAGTGTGGTTGCTCATCTGTCTTTCTGTCTGTCTGTCTGTCATTATAGCTATATGTCTGACTCTCTATCTGTCTGTCTTTCTATATACCTCTTTATATATATATACTACTGTATGTCTATCCATCTCTTTCTATCTATTCATCCATTGATCTATCAGTCCATTCATTCGCCCGTCCGTCCGTCCCTCCATCCATACATACATCCACCCATCCATGTCTATTCCCTGCATACACGTACATATATATATATTTATAAACACACACCCCTTCATGGCTGAATGAACCCATGCTCTGTGAAAGGGGTGGTCTTTGCCACACGCTCTACCCTTGAGGCATACAGACAATGAAAGATGGACCACCCAAGCTTGCATCTCCCCCTCTCTCTCGTGTCAGATGGTTCGCCCCAGCTCTCTCTCTCTCTCTCTGTAGAGCATGCTGCAGTATAAGTCAGACGGTGTGTTGCCACACTCACACATACTCGCTCTCTCTCTCTCTCACATTCACAGCAGCATGTGGGCTCGCGAGCGTAAATCCTCTTACACTTGGACGAAACCCAGGACAGATTAAACCGCAACGCAACCATCGCACCCGACCGGTGTGCCAGCAAACGCCGCTCTCTGCCTCCTCTTCTCCTTCTACCTCACTCTTCTGTTGTCTTCTCTGCCTCGGCTCACATGCACCTGCGCCCGCTCCAGACACTGCTCCTGCCTCCTTTTCTTCTCGAGTCTTTCTTCATCCTGCACTCTCTGCTCTCCTCCGCTGGCAGCGCTCCCAGTCTTTACCTCTCCCTCTACTGCTGCTGATCTCTCTACTGCTGAGATGACCAGGCTAAAAGCCTGAGGGAGGCAAGGGAAAACAGAAAAGTGGAAAGGCAAAGAATCAGGAAGAAAAGGAAAAGGAAGAATAGCTTTTTTACTTGAGAGAAAGGTGGGTGGGGGGGGGTCAGAACTGTAGTAGAGGTGGAGGAGGAAGGGGCAGGGAGGAAGACGGATAGGGAAGACTGCATTCAGTCCAGAGAAAGACAAAGAAAGCAAAAGAAAGAGAGACTCAAGACAGAGGGCCCTGGAGAGAGAGGGTCATGAAGGCTCTTCTGCTGTTGGTTCTGCCCTGGCTCAGTCCAGCAAACTATACTGACAATGTGGGCAACCTGCACATCCTCTACTCAGAACTGTGAGTAACACACACATCGGCTTGTGGCAATGTCCTGTGTGTGTGTCTGGTGTGTTGCGCCCATATGTACCATCTCATCTTCTAGTTTTATACAGGACAGTCGCACTGTACCCCATCCCATCAGCACTGCAATGTGTGCATCTGGTTGTGTGTATATAAGTGTGTGTTTGTATGCGCACGCGTGTCCATACATCATTTGCAAGAACTGCATAAATCCCAATTGATCCCGTTTTTTAAGATAAATTGCTTGCATACCTGTATGTGTTTGTGTATGCATATCTGTGTGTTTTTTTGTTGTCTAGAAGTTTCTATACCATTATTGTATCTCTTATAGGTAATTTTTAAAAGGATAAATGCATTATGATCTTTTTTTATTGTAGTTGTGTGCTAGAGGATAGTGTAGAGGTGGTTATGGTTGCGTTTTGTAATGAAGCAGGTTTTGTTTTGATGCTACCAAGCAGTGAGAGACACTGCAGCATGACCTAATGTGTGTGTGCGTGTGTGTGTGTGTGTGTGTGTGTGTGTGTGTGTGTGTGTGTGTGTGTGTGTGTGTGTGTGTGTGTGTCTCTGTGTGTGTGTGTGTGTGTGTGTGTGTGTGTGTGTGTGTGTGTGTGTGTGTGTGTGTGTGTGTGTGTGTGTGTGTGTGTGTGTGTGTGTGTGTCTCTGTGTGTGTGTGTGTGTGTGTGTGTGTGTGTGTGTGTGTGTGTGTGTGTGTGTGTGTGTGTGTGTGTGTGTGTGTGTGAGCGCAGGTGTTTTTGCATCATTTTAAATGGTGTTTTTATTGACATATATAAATATATTTGATAGATATAAAATGTAATTTATCCTTGCAGACTTGTGCAAATAGACTGAGTGTACAGAAAGATCACCGTTGCTATAGGCACACCGTTCAGAAAATCAAACACTGGTCCTCAAACACACACACACACATATGCCCACCAGATATCTGACAACAGCATAACACTTTTAAAGCTACAAGGCACATAAAACATTCAAGCTGAACTTCTCTCTTGGGTCAAAATCATAAGACACTAATCAAAAGAGTAAAATATACACTCATCCACGGCAGTAAACACCGTAAGAGCTTCTTCATTGTGCACTGCACTGTTTAAAAGACACTTCAGCATTCAGTGTGAGAGTGTGTTTGGGTGAAGGCTGGTTATATTGATCCCGGGTCTTTGGCCAAAACACAATGTGCCATGTAAGTGTGTGTGTGAAAGGCTGAGCATAGTACAATAGACTGCATTACAAATCCTCTCTGCTCTTAGAGTCTAGACTCTAGACAACACAAACATGCTGATATTGGTGTGTATAGCATGTAAATGAAAGAAAAGGATAATTGGAGTATAACAGGACAGTAAGGTTTCTTCAGAAGAATGAATAGTAAGGAGACATATAAGGTGATTTTCTGGACCATCTGTCCATGCATTTGTTTGGCTTGGATCTTATATGACAAGGTCTTTCTGTTTCTCTTCTTTCGCCCTCTATGTGGGTCACCATGCCATGTTTTATGATTTATGTGCCTGTGTATGCGAGTTTCATGGGTAGACATACCATCTTGGACGCATTGAAAAGGAGAAGAGAGAGGCGTTGTGTAGTCTGTTTTTTGTTTGTCTGGCTGCCGGTAGCACGGCCATTCATCTTCATCATATATAATGACAGAAAGCTTCTATCCTCATCTCTCTCACACACGCTGGCCTTCTTTCTTAGTTTCAGCAAGTTGTGTTTTTCTTTGCCCAGAATGTCTCTCTTCATTTTTTACATATCCGAATCTTTTCCTTTCTGTCTTTCTTTGTTATCGGGTGTTGAATTTCTCACAGGTTTCTCTGTGGTGGACATACACGCATGGATATAAATGATATTGTATCGTACCAGAATGACCCCGCAATCAATTACACATATGCTGGTATCTGGTATTAACATCTGTCTCAGTGTTTGGGCAAAACAGATGTGTCTCATGACCACTCTGCTTCCAAATATACTTTTTTTTTTAAAAAAATAAAATTTGAATGTCACCACAAATATACAATAACTGTAGTTTGTTTGTGCTTCACATAATCTGTGTTATTAATTGCAAAACAGTCCATGAAGTTCTTTGTGTATGTAAAATTTTCAACCGTACACTTTTTTTCCTTTTAAAATGGCACATAATCAGCAAAAACTCCTTGTTTTAGTGCAGTTGATTAATGACAGGTGAGTATGAGGTCCTTTAATTTTGTTTAAGACAAATGCAATGTGGTCCACTGCGTTTCTCACTACCTCTGTATGTCGTCTGAGTGTACAGATCGCAAATGTTTTGGACCGTGTTTACTTGTATTCAGCACTGACCACTTGTGATAAGTTCACCTGAAATGAATGTTAATACTAGATATAAACAGTGTGTTAGCGCTGGTCCTGAATGTTTGATCTCTGCTAAAGCTGCCCATCTTCATTTGACAACACACACAAACAAGTTTCCATCTTTTATGGGGACATTCCAGTTTGTATACTGTATAAACTGTATATTATATCCCCTAACCCTAACTATCAAAGAAAACTTTCTCCATTTTTACATTTAAAAAACAAAAACAAAACACAAAACAGTATGATTTATTAACTGTTTTCCTTGGGGACCAAAAAATGTCCCCCACAAGGACAAGGATTTAGGATATTGCTATTTTTGTGTTTCATAATGTAGGGTTTACCAGGCCCTACACACACACACACACACACACACACACTCCTTTCTCTCTTGTGCTTTGAGATGCTTAATTAGACTTTGAATTAAACATTAATCTTCTCTGTGCACTGTTGCAGATGTTCTGTATGCAGATGCTTGATCTGTCTCTCTCTCTCTGTGTGTGTGTGTGTGTGTGTGTGTGTGTGTGTGTGTGTGTGTGTGTGTGTGTGTGTGTGTGTGTGTGTGTGTGTGTGTGTGTGTGTGTGTGTGTGTGTGTGTGTGTGTGTGTGTGTGTGTTCTCAGGGGCACAATACCTGATGAACAGCATTACTAACACTACAAGCAGTAGTTTGTGATTTCTGCACCTCTAGTGTCACCAAACGGTACTGCAAAAACAATAACTGGGCAAACAGATAGCCCCAAACTTACGCCATTGGGTGAGCCAGTGTTTCTGACTGGTCATGATGTTTTCATAGAGCCATTGTCACAGTCATAGTCATCGTATTTACACTCTTCAGGAAGTCAGTGTACCAATGGATCACTTATAATTGTCTCTGTGTATTAAAATGTATTTTAACACACCCAACCTAATTCCTATAGCTGATGTCCAGCTCTACTCATTCAAAAGACTTCTGCTTCCCAATGCTTTAATGTATGTGTAGGTTTATCTTGTGAATTGCCTGAGTGTACAGGTATGCTGAGATGTGCCTTTTCCTGTTTGTGTGATTTTGGATGTGTCTGCACATGCTTTTTCAGGTGGTATGTGAGACAAACAAATCACACGTTATGTTTCTTGAAGCACTATTGAAGCACTTCTGACATTTGCACAGACTCTGTACAATAACAATGCATTGACGGCATGTAAAACGTAGGCACTTTTACGTTTGAAAAACTTTCATGACATGCAAATGTTTATGAATACTTTGTGGTTTGTGGAATATTGAATTCATGGAATGAATAGGTTGCTGTTATTTTATTTATAATAAATTAGATTAATTAAATATGTGTGGCGCCATCATATTCATTTACTGCAGTTAACGATTTCAAATTTCTTCAATCTTAGCTTTCACCTAATTGGACATTGGACAAAGTATGATTTCCAAAGACTCTTATACTTGTTAAAGGGGACCTATTATGCACCTTTTTACAATATTTAATATAAGTCTCAGATGTCCCCAGAATGTGTCTGTGAAGTTTCAGCTAAAAATATCCTACAGATCATTTTATTATACCATATTGTAAATGCTGTTTTCGAGCATGTATCTTTAAATGCAAACGAGCTGCCGCTCCCCACACCGCTTTCCAGAAGAGGGCGGAGCCTGTACACCTCGTGCCTCAGATACTCTGCCAAAACTAAAACATCTGTTTGGTTTTGATTATAATCTCACGCTCATGTGACATTGCAGTTCTTCTCATCACGAACGTTTATTATTCGCATGCATTTTAATGCCGAATCAGTTTAAACTTCTGATATATGGTTTTCTGAGCGCACACATCCGAAGCACGCGCACAGAAAGCTGCCGTCAGACGGCGCATTGCGTGAATATTCAACTAATTTCTATTTTGCGTCTTATTTCGCTTAACCTATCAAATACACACAAAGTTCACATAAACACAGTCAGTTATGTATTTGAACGTAAAAAGCAGGGAAAGAAATCACATGTGTATTATGAAATATCTGTGTATTAAAGTGACAGCAGCATAATATACAGTACCTACTGCTGTATATGCTGTTAATATGAATCAGACAATAAAAGAAAAACAGCTTACTGCTTTTGATTAAACAACTTTAGTAGCTTTAATAAGAATACATTTCTTACTTGAATGCTGCTGTTAAATGCTCTGGCGAGGAGATAAACATGGCGGACTGTGTACAGCTCACCCTAAGGGGAGGAGCTAAGCTAATAGGCAGAGTCTGTCAGTGGTCGTGGGCGGGGCCTGTTTCAATGTAACTTTACATTGGCATACATTCCTGAACGGCTCATTTTGAGACACTGTTAATAGGGAAAATAACAAATAGAGTGGATGGATATTTACCATAGGGTGGTTGTGTACACACACTGTGGACACATAGTTATGTTCAAAAATATATAAAAAATATAATATACAATATAAAAGTGAATTTTGCATAATAGGTCCCGTTTAAGGTTTGAGGATAATTCAGCTAACACAGAGTGCAAATGGTTTCTGAAAGGGTCATCTGTATTTCAATAAAATTAAAGTAGATAAATGTGACATTTAACCCACTATCAGATTTTGTCTGAGCATTGATCACATCAGAAGAAGATGCTGTCAATGCTGTATTGTAGCTTTTGTGTCAATCCAAACGTAAATCAAGTTTGCATGAAAATCTACAAATACTGATGGGATCACTCTGTATGTCCAACCTGATCTCACGGCAATTCGTACGAATTTTACGAGGTGGCTAATTTGTAACAATTCGTACGACCTCACTCGTACGAATTAGTACGATTTTTGCTAAATCGTACATATTTTACGAGTTGCCCAATTCGCATGAATTCGTACGAATGACTGACCCCTGACCCCGCCCCTAAACCTACCCATCACGTGGGTTTAGACAAATCGCACAAATTCGTACGAGTGAGGTCATACGAATTCGTACGAATTAGCCACCTTTTAATCACTCGTACAAAATTCGTACGAATTGGTTGTGAGATAGCGTTGGTATGTCCACATTTCACACTGACTTTTTAACCACCCATATGGGTGTGATGAGCTTCCGTTGTCTTTAGTGTCAGGTTACTTTAAAAGAAAGTGTTAGTTACAGTGTTAAGAAGTACTTCAGAAGTAGGATATGACACTTCCTGAGGGCTTATGCTAACATGTCTAAAGCTTTTAGACAAAATTTTGCCAGTATGTGGGCTGGAAACAGTTCTTGTGAATCAGATTTGCGTCAGTATACATCTGTGTTTGAAAATGGAGGCCATTGCTCTGACTCATTTGAAGGCTGATCGCTGTCAGGATGAACATGATTTTGATTTGTGTACTTCTGTGTGGTTTATAGTTTTCTTTTAGTAAGAACAGATCATCAGTTATGGGGGTGGGGGATAGTGATTGAATGTGTATATGTGCATGTGTGTATGCCTGCATGCAGCGGATGGCTCTGGTCAGACAGAAGCATGTCGTCATCAGGCTGTCACACGTGTAGGGCCTGCGTGTTGCCGTGGTGACCTTATTTTCAGGCATAGTGAGCGGATGACCGCTGAACGTGCGCGTGAGCGGTTTGTCCTGCGGCATTCGCTGGCTCACTCAGTGACCGCATGACCCATCTACTTATCTGTGCCAAGGCACATCACAAAAACAGCATGCAGCACAGAGAGAAGAAAAGAATGTAAAGAACCATGTTCAATGATGTTGACATTGAACTGGTATTTACTGTACATAAACTGTCATGGGTCCAAAAATAGACATGCATATATATATATATATATAACTGTAATATTGTGAAATATTATTACCATTTACAGTAACTGTTTTCTATTTTAATACATTTTTATTTATGTCTGGCAAAGCTTAATTTTTAGCAGACATTACTCCATTGATCCTCTAGAAATCATTTTAATATGATGATTAGGAGCTCGAGAAACATTTCTTATCTGTTAACGATAAAGTTGTGCTGATTAATATTTTTGTGAAAACCATGATACATTCAAAAGAACAGCATTTATTTCAAATATATTTTGTAACAATGTTAAAGTAACCATCACTTTTGTATCAATTTAATGCATCCTTGCCAAATATATATATATATATTTTAAACTTTTGAATGGTAGTATGATATAGGCTTATACATACAGGGCCCAAAATGAACACTCGCCAAATGCGAGTAAAAATATATATTATTTTTTTAATGAATTCTAACTATGCAATGTGAGAACATGAACGTAAACGAATGTTAATGACGCTTGGGACAATTGACAGGCCAGTGCTACATTGTCACAAGATTTTAAGCCTTGGCAATTTAAATATTCAAGACACAAAACGGAACTTAATTCGTTACTCGCGGTACTACCCAGAAAGATGCGTCTCAGACTGCACACAATTACTGAACTGAGCTCTCTTTCACGTCTTCTTGGGCTTGAACGGACAAGTTGACCCAAATTTTTTTTCAAAATGCCCATCTTGGCGAGTATAGTAAACATAGTCGGTTATGTTTAAGTGAACGTACTGTAATCAGTAGAGAAAGATGTGCACCGGTATCAGTGTACTGGATCCGTGCATTAGGTCTTAAAGTGACAGCAGCCTAATATGTCTGCTGCTCGCTGGGTTTTTAACTTTAATCAAACAACAAAGAACAAAAGAAAAAAATCATTCACTGCTCTTGACTGAATAACTTGGATTAATCTATGTGTAATTTATACAGTGAAGACAATCCAGTGTTGTTTTATTTGATTACTTTATTAATTGTCTCTACTACTGTTACTTGTCTGTAGTTATGTTTAAATTTATTAAATGTTATATATTATTTAGGCTAGTGTTTTAGCTGTGGTATCAATATAGGAATAGAAAATTGTGAATTTTCACTGGTATCTAAAATATTGGTGGTAGAACTGCCTGTTTTTGCAAAAACAGTTTCATGGTCGTTAAAGGAGAACTCCGGCGCAAAATGAACCTTTGGTCTAATTACACATTGGTACCTAGTCAACCGTTATCTGAGATTTGTTTTCATGATTATCGAATGTAAATAGTTTTATCTCTAAAAACAGTTTAGCCTATAAAGCTAGTATAACGCTAGTATATTGGGCATAGATCAATGACAAATAAAAATCGCTTGTTAATATCACTAACAAGGCTCAAAATAGCCCCACACTAACACGTTAGCATAATGAGGGTCCCTACCTTCAAACCGAAGCATTGAGAACTTTGTCAGTGTCCAGACAGTTTAATAAGAAGATATTTAATACATACAGTCAACTTCGCGTATACAGGCAGAAGCCATCTTTGAAATACAGTCTCTACCAGTCGATCCACGAACGCCGATCCAAGCCTACTGTTCGCGCTCACCTTATCACAACTTATAGCTCGTTCACATCTCACCAGCGCACTTGGATCGGCGTTCGTAGATTGACTGGTAGAGACTGTATTTCAAAGATGGCTTCTGCCTGTATACGCGAAGTTGACTGTATGTATTAAATATCTTCTTATTAAACTGTCTGGACACTGACAAAGTTCTCAATGCTTCGGTTTGAAGGTAGGGACCCTCATTATGCTAACGTGTTAGTGTGGGGCTATTTTGAGCCTTGTTAGTGATATTAACAAGCGATTTTTATTTGTCATTGATCTATGCCCAATATACTAGCGTTATACTAGCTTTATAGGCTAAACTGTTTTTAGAGATAAAACTATTTACATTCGATAATCATGAAAACAAATCTCAGATAACGGTTGACTAGGTAACAATGTGTAATTAGACCAAAGGTTCATTTTGCGCCGGAGTTCTCCTTTAAGTCATCGGCCATTGGCAGGAGTGGCAAAAAGTTAGGGTTCAAAGTCGAATCCTTGAGATTGAAATGGGGGTCCAAAGTCGAATCCCGTGCACTTACCCCCTCAGAAGGGCTTGTTGCATCCCTGTCAGACAATTATCATTTTCAATTGTCAGTATAGCAAATTATAGCAAAAAGTGTTAAAGGGTTAGTTCACCCAAAAATGTAATTTCTGTCATTAATTACTCACCCTCATGTCGTTCCAAACCAATAAGACCTTCGTTCATCTCCAAAACACAAATGAAGATATTTTTGATGAAATGCAAGAGCTTTCTTCATTATTACCATTTTCAAGGCCCAGAAAGACATCGTTAAAATAGTCCATGTGATTACAGTGGTTCAACTTTAATGTTATGAAGCGACAGAAATACTTTTTTCGTGCGCAAAAAAATAAAAACAAAATTGTTATTCAACAATTTCTTGTCGTCCGTGTCAGTCTTTGACGCTGTTCACGTGAGCACCACGACACATGCGTGTGATGCTGACGCTGGAGCCGGCCAACACTGAGCCGGCGTTCTGGAAGCGCTGCACTGTGTTTACAATGTGAACAGAGTCAGAGACTGACACGGAAGAGAAGAAATCGTTGAATAAAACAAAGGTCTTATGGGTTTGGATCGACATGAAGGTGAGTAATTATATTAGAGAAATTTCACATTTATTTTCAAACCAACCCTTAAATAAGTGATCTCAAAGATCACTGGTTATCTCCAAATAATTATCCCTTGTCAGATTTATTTTCCTGTAATTACCAATAATTGAATTAAAGCTTTACTAATTACTAATTAAAGCTTTAATTTCAGCTTTCACACGCACATGCACCTTTAACTAATGCAAGCCTGTAAAATCAAAGCAGTCTTCAGAAAAAAAGAAAAGGATGACCTACATGTGACTGCCACATTCTCCTCTATGGAGTCAAATACTGCTTCTGAGCGTTTCCCCCAGAGAGGAAGAGTTCAACAGATTGTGTCTGTCCTGCAGTTGCTCTGCAGTTGTTCTGCGTCCTCTCACCTTCCTCATCAGGTTAATGATGATGAGGAGCAGGAAGAGCAAAAAAAAAAAAAACGTTGTTGCTAATTCGACACTTTAACTGCATCCGAGACAGAGAGTTGGCTGAGTTCTTTTCTCTGCTCAGCACCTGATCTCAGGGCCGGATCTGCACCTGGGCTGGGTGCTCAGTCACTGCTGGGAGACAGTAAGAGACACTTTGGGAAAGGCACAGAAAGTGGAGTGTGCTGGTTTCCTGTTTGCATGAAAAATAAAGACACTGTGCAAGCAGGGATAGAAAGATAAGAAACGCTCATCCCACAACATACACACATAAACCTGGGTTAAAATCCTCAGTTAATACACATTATTGCGGTTGCGATGTTACTTGTTTTTTTTTATAATGTGCACTGCAGTGCTTTATAGTGATCATCAATCATTTTGATGTGTATTCCTTTTGACATATAAGTATACATTTTGAGCGACAGCACTGTGGGAAGGATAAGAGAAGGAAATGTAAAAGACCCTAGGAAGGTTTGACTTGTTTGGACTGTCCAAATGTTTTTAAACGTAGAACATCATCAATGCATATGATTATGCCTACATCCCTACTAAATTGTAGGCAAAAAACATTAGGCGAAAAGTACCTGGATGACATTACTACTTCTGGCCAGATTCTGAAGTATGCATCTGATGAACACTTAGCTATCCCATGAGGCCATGGGAGAGGGGTTGTAAATGGCAGTGAAGCGATGCAGCTGATGCTGAAAGTCATGACAATGACAACATGGACAATGTAGTACGCTCAGATAACATTTATACTACACACATTTATACTATATAGAACGTACTTTTTTAGCAGTCGCAAAGTAGGTTTCTCTTGCAGTAGCTACTCAGGCATGCCACAGTCAATCACAAAACGCAGCCAATCAAAACAGTTTACACTCTCAATCACACTAGCAATGCACTGCAACAGAGCGTCAAACTAAGAGTTCATCATTTATATTTTCATGGCTTCAGTGACTTCCATCTTGTTTTTTTAATGGTTTTCTTTGTGGAATTTGTCATATAATATCCGATTATAAACAAAACAAATTTGCTTTTGCAGAGCAGAAAACAGTGTCTTCTCGACATGTGCACAACACGAGTCAAAGTAGGCAAATGTGGCATAGGCAAATGTGTTACCGTGTTACATATGCAGGTCACAGATGTGTGACTAGAATTCCAGACGACTCGTTTAGGCGGTTCAGATTCGATTCTTTCTTTTCGGAGACAATAACTTTATTTATCGTGCACTTTCGACTTTACAACTTTGCAGAGTGTTTACATTCAAAGACAGATATACTATTAAACAGTGCATGAAAGTTAATATTCGAAAAAGCATAATGGGGACACATTAAAGCAATTTAATCTTTTAATATCAAATATATCAAATATACAAATACATGTCCCCTCAGCTTGAATGGGCTCTTGCACACTATTGTATTAGGCAATGCAGGATCTCTTGTCGTCATAGTGGCAAACTGGGAGATGACCGCATATGTGAAGATATCTGGAAAACTAGGCCAACCAGAGCTGCTCAAGTGAAGCTAAAGTGTGAATAAACAGAAGATTACACACACACAAACCAACAGTGACCTCCTGCTCTAAAGATATTTTTGTGCTCTTAGAGTAGATACATATTTTAAGCCTTCAGTACACAAGAACACACGTGTCTGCTGGGGCATAAGGCATCTTAAAAAAAAAAAAAAACTTAAAATGCATCATTGGGGTGTCAGTTCTATCCTTGGCTGTGACTGAATTTGTGCAGAACAACACACAAACACATGCAAAATGGATCACATGCAAAGGGAGCACTCTCCATCTGCCATAGGAGCAGGCCAGTTGTATCTACCGCTTCAGACTGAGCACAGGTCTCAATGTTAAGCGCTCAGAGCAAAGATAACAGACACTTCAGCACTATCTCCTGCACACATTAGAGAACTAAAGCAGATCACTGTCCCGGTTCCACACTGAGAGAGAGAGAGAGAGAGAGAGAGAGAGAGAGAGAGAGAGAGAGAGAGAGAGAGAGAGAGAGAGAGAGAGAGAGAGAGAGAGAGAGAGAGAGAGAGAGAGAGAGAGAGAGAATGTGAGAAATAAAGTCAATGCGGTCGCTCAGCTGGGGGTGGGGTGGGGAGGGGGAGGGGGGGGGTGTAGAGGGATGAACATAAATCTGCTGCTGTCTTCATCCTGCTGTTCTCATCACAGAGAAGAAGAGAAACAGAAATGGGTGGGGAAGAGGATGGTATAGAAAAATGCATAAGAGAGAGAGAGAGAGAGGGATGGTGGAGGGAAAGTTAGGTCTGCATAATTGTCCTTGCTGGCTGCTGCCAATGTGATGTCAGTGATTGGCTGAGTGAGTCGCATGATACAGTTTCATATACGGGGGAGAACACAGGGAACCGGTTAATGCAGTCAGTGTGTGTGGCAGTGTTCACAAGGGATAAATGTAAAGTTTTATTTTTGTGAAAAACGATTGAATATATATATATGTATTATCATATAATATGGCATCAAATGTTTAATTGAGATGGAAATATTAATGAACCAAATGTAGTATGAATATTAATCAATTAATCTTAAATGAGATATAATGAAGTTTCCTTATTGTGTCTTAAAATAGAAAAGTTAGTTGGAAAAAAATACACTTATTAATTAATTAAAAAATAATTGAAGTCCTCCTATTCTAGCATAAAGTAAGATGAGTGTTACTTTGTTTAAGAACCCCACCTGGTCTGACGAAGCACATTTTCTCTCAACATTGGCTCAACTAATGGTGTGAGTTTGGGGAAGGACTATCTGTTTGCCCAACCAATGGCAGACAAGTCCAGCTTCCATTTGGTGCTGCTAGTAGTGCAGCTACAGAGTTCACAAAAGGATAATGGGAAAAAACAGGCTGTGAAATTTTGAGCAATTTAAGTGGATTTTAAAAAATGTCCCCCAATGAGTTTTCCTTGGCCATTCATCGGTCTCTCCTCTTCTCCGGTCTTAGTAGTTCTCTCAGAACATTTGCCATGAGTGTATAATCCACCAGACAATGAATTACTTGACGTGAATATGTCACGACTCCGAAAGACCCAAAAAAAAAAAAAAAAGAAGATTTGTCTCCTTCTCCCTCCTCCTTGCCGTCTTTTTCTCCCTGAGATTATTACTTTCCTTAATCCTTCCTCCTGCTGCACTGAAGCTCTGATCTTCAAACCCATCAGCAGATTAAGTACAGATAAGGAGGAAGACACCTCCTTTGATAAACTTCACAAAGACTGATTAAAGTGTATTTATATGTGTGTGCATGCCTCCCAAGTTAAACATGTCAAAGCAATTAAAGAGATCAGATAAACCGAGCACCATTTTCCCATGATGCATTTCTCTTTACAATTGTTAACACAATAACGAAATGGAAAAAGAGTTGGAGCTCAAATTAAATTATCAGGGGTCTTGAATTCCTTTAAAATAGAAATAGTTTCATATCACCCTTCAAATAATATATAACACATTTTGTTATAACTAGTGGCTCCCAGGTAGTTTGAGAGCCCTGCAGTATATCAGATATTCTGAGCTGGGTGCAGGTACACACACACAATAACCTGCAGCGCTCAGAGATTTCAGATGTCAATTGGAACTGAATGTGCTGCAGTTTTGTCAGAAATGCATTTTGTGCTGGTGCAGCGTTGCGTTGCAATGCTGTCTGTCGGACAACTAGTCTCTCGCTCTCTAACTGCTGCAGTTCGAGAGTAAGCGAGTGTTTGTGTGTGTGTCCGCTGCATGGTGTAGCTACTTATAAGAGTGCTGATTGCGTCTGATGATGGCGTGATTTAGTATCTCTCTCTATCTCAGTGGTTCAGCAGTGAGTTATGATCTGCCCTGTCCTCTCTGTGTGTCAGTCGTGTGTTATCCTGATGCTCGGGTCTGGATTAGCAGGCTAGCAGTGGAGATTCCAGGGGGAAGGGATGGAATATCTCATGTTTAAGCATTATCTGTATATCTGATACACAGGCCTAAGGGAAGCATAACTACTTAACTCTGCAAAAAGAAAGTAAATAGTTTCTTCAATTAAATATATGTCAATAAACATTATATGCTAGTTCAGTCTAGAAAAATGTGACAAAAATACAAAAATGTATATAATATAATAATATACACATGCACATACATAAGGAATGCATAATTAGTTATCTACATGAAAAAAGTAAACAGATCCGAAATTATTTAATTTCTTCAGTTAATCATGTAAATAACATCGTATTGATAGTTATTCGAAAAATGGGAGAAATGAACAAAATATACAGTATAATATAATATAATCTATCATGCATATACAAATGATATATCCTATAGTCAAGTCAAGTCATCTTAATTTATATAGCGCTTTTAACAAAGGATTGTTCCAAAGCGGCTTTACAGTGATAATAGGAAATTGAAGTAACAGAGATTGTTTTGGTTTTATAGCAGCTCTAGAATAAAGTTATTTTCCAGCTAAAGTTAGTTTTGATTGATTCACTTCCTTTGCAACGATCATTAGTTATTAACTTAGGGGCCGCTAACACGACACCGTTTTAACAGAAAACTCTTAAGTTCTCTCTACTACGGAAACTACAAAAACGCGAAACCGTGAGAAAGCCGATGGCCCGCACACGCGTATTAAGAGCCCACTCCACAGGTATGGGCGTTTGAATATATGTGCGCAGACATGTAGTCCTTCCCTAAAAAAACAACCCTCAACAAACTACTTGTCTGGCCTTAAAATTGATCATACAGAATTTGTATCGCTTCAGCGTAGCCACGCGCAAACTATATAATATAATATATCATGCACATACATAAGGAATGCATAATTTCAATGATTTTTCATGATTCATACTCTACATATACTAGATATATGTGACGAGTTTGTGAATATATATATATATAATTTGTAGTCAAGAGTATATACTTGAGAAATGTCTCTGTGTGTCTAAAAATCTGAATTCCACCATGAGAATGAGTCAAAAATCAGTCAGCCCTGCAACAAGACTGAAAATATGACTGGGACATGTGTTTACACGCACCCACTAAATGTGTGTGTTTGAGTTCAGATCTTTTTGGGACAGTTTCAGGAATTGAGTCTGATATCTCACTCTGATGGAAATATGTTTCTGTGTGTGTCCAAGACTAGTACATCCCAGTCTTAGATCTGTGTTATTTGGGTAGGTTCAGGATAATCCATTCACTCAAAAGAGGATTGAAGCGTCAATCTGGTTTTGATGACTTAGATTCAGACCATTGTGTGTTTTGATGTAGTCGAAGATTTAGTGTACTGGATTTAGTGCGAGCGTGTGTGTGTGTGTGAGCTGTAAGTAGCCAGCAGAATATTCTGGAGATTAATTTCATTATTATTAAGAGAAGAGGAGCACATAATTCTCCCTCTTTTTGTAAGGTCATTATGAGGTCTCACTGGGCTATGGCTCCATAATCACAATCAAAAACAGGGGGAAAAAATGAAAATAGAAAACAAGATAGAAGATAGAAGATAGGGGTTAGGTTGTAGATTTAAAAAAAAAGAGAGACTCTCTCTCTCTCTCTCTCTAAAAAAAAAAAACAGTTTGATATTGTGATATGTGGTTACAATACTCTATCAATCATGTTTCATGTTATTGACGTCCAAACTGGACACAGGTGCATATTTGATTGTCTTTTTTGTCATATTTGATTGTCACATATTGGAACGACATCAGGATGAGTAAATAATGACAATGATTATAATGATCATTTTTGGATGTAATGTCCCTTAAAGGAAGTAGAAGGTACATATAAACTGCAATAATGTGGGATGGATGACAGCGAAGAGAATGAGAAGAGAAAGTTAGTGATCAGGGTCCAGGAAAGATTCATAGATGGAGGGATGTGAACGAATAAAAGAAGGTTTGGAACATGGGGCGAGAGCGATGGAAAGTGCATGAGAGTTGTTAATCTCTCTCTCTCTGTTGCTCTGTGCCCTGCTGCCCGTCCATATGGCTGTGTATATGAGTGTGAGAGAATATAAATGAAAGAGGAAATTGGGTGCAAGGTGACTGACACATGCCATCATTCATATAATGGGATGCTTGGATTAACAATAACCTCTGCATTGCTGTTATTGTAGCTGCACCTTTACGTGCGCGTGTGTCAGGACAAAGACACGGCTTATGACTTCAGACCACAGATTGCTGCTTTATCTCTAGCAGGAAAGTCTGTTTTAATTAACATCTGCCTAAGCCCATTAATGAAGGAACAGACAAGACCATTGTGTCGCATCTTTCTCTTTCTCTCAGTCTCTCGTATACACACTGCACAGAGCATTAGTCCTTATTAAAACAGATAGTATCATTTGCTACAGCGGTCAGAGTTCAATGATCGTTTGGTCCACTAAAAGACAATGCCAATTTTTTTTTTCTTCTGTAGAACACAAAAGTAATTTCATAGTGACTATGTGCTGTCAAGCTCCCAAAAGGCAAGCAAACAAACAAACTTTAGGAAAAAAAATATTTCAGCTAATGTCGTGACAATTCTGGGTCTGAGGAATGAGTAAATTTGTTTTATTAACAATTGTAGCCTATGTTAAAAAAAAACCCAATGACCCTTCATGAACCTCATGTGCTATGTATATCAACCAATTAAAATGGTCTTCTCTCTCTTAGAGAAGAGTAAAAATGACGTTTTAGCTATGCAACTCACTTAGGAGGCTCTTCTTCACGACTATTAATGATGTAAGAGTTTCAGACTGACAGACAAGAATCAAGGGGGGGGAGTGAACTAACACTGTCCCACATCAGTTAACCACTGGTTGGTCTCCATGGAGCCCCTGTGTTATATAATAAAAGAAGATGATGTTCCCTCTCAGTTAATCACTCTAATTGACCCTTCGCTAAGCCCCGCCCTCCCTAGTTACTGTTGCTAAGCCACGATTGGCCAGTGGCGGTTTTCGGGCGTGGCTTAGCGAAGGGTCAATTGCTTTTGATGGCCACAGAAGAGGTCTCTGTTATTATACATTTCTGACCAGTTTCTCTGTCTGTCTATGTACCATTGTGTCACTGTCTGTTAGTCATTCTACCTGTATCGTCTTATAAAATATCAGGGAAAGTTTTAGTGGTAGGCATCACAGAAATCTCCAAAGTCGTAATTTTATCCTGAAACAATGTCAATCGACCAGTGTGAGGTAATTGCCTTTCTTCAGGTTGCCAACAGGATTTGAGGTGTTTCATCAGCGCTGTAACGGAACCTGAGTGAAAGCAGCCGTTGTTCTTTTAGGGGTTATTAAGTTTGCACACCTGAGGCATTCCAATCAGTGGTCAGTAGTAAGTGAGATATACGGCCAGTGTCAAGCTCTCTGCCACAAGTCCCCTTTCTTTCCTTTATAGCTTCCATGTGTGTGTAGACAGGCATGAATAGTGAGACAAAATGCTTGATTTTAAACCAGGTCCCTAGGGCATGGCATCTCTCCTGGTGCTGTATGTGTCCACCCATTGATTTATCTCTTCACAGTCGTCCCCTCAGAGAGAGCTCTGCTCCAGTAGCTGCCATAGCGGTGCCATCATTCACAATTGTTTTGGAGATGATTTTATTATTTCCTTGTTATTTTACAACTTGTGCCCAACTGTTTAAATTTCATTGCTCCATAATAAAACATCAAATATATTCTGACTGGATATGATAGGATCACATCGGTGACATCGCACAGCAGTTTCCATTCAGTGTGAACAGACAAATGTCTTGTCGCTGGTGTAAAGCTCAGGGATTCAGAACGAAGGAGAACCTATGACCTTGTGGGAGGGTTTTCTCGTGTGTGTCTAATCACGGGCTGATGGTTTATTGGTTTGTCAATGTCTCTTTGTGATAGCGTAGAGACATAAGAGGAATGCTCTCAGGTACAAATATAAAGCTGCAGGTCTATTTCTGAATGTGCTCATATGTAATCTACACCAGCGTCTGCCTGTGAGCGTGTATGAGTACAGTAAGAGATAGCTTTTGCTCATGGTTAGTTTTGTAAAGTAAGGAATCTCATTTCAAAGGTGAGGTGTTTTATATTCTAGTCTTTATGTTTGTTTCCCATGCTTCCAGGGGCGAAACGTATTTGTTTGTTGATCTCCTCTGCGACAGCAGCGTAACACATCAGCGACACAACTGTACACACACAAAGATCAAGTATACAAGTCCAAATGCACCCTCTTGCAACAATGTGATTATTCAGTCTCCTCTACATGACTTTGCTTTACTAATTGGCACATAGATGATGACACATTCATTGTATGATAATGTATCTTGCTGACCTATTGTCGGTGTGTGTTCTCACAGGTGTAAAGGAGCGTCACACTATGGCCTCTCCGCAGAGAGAAAGCGGCGCTCTCAGGAGGGAGACTGCACAGACAGCACCTCAGAACTCACTGTGGCGGCACTGCCCGGGGAGGGATGCCCCTCCTCTGCTATCGCCCTCCTATCAGACGAGCCTGGCCTGGTTAACCCCGCCTATGAGCCCAGTGTGGAAGATAACAGCCAATCCGGGAGCACCACCAGCCTGGCAGCACGCAGCGGTTCCAGGAAGAGTGAGTGTGAGTGCACACAATTGTGTTTGTGTGTATTTGTCGAAATTAATATATGTATATATATATACAGTATATATATGTATATATATTTTTTTATTTTTAAGAATAAAAGTGGTATTTATTTATTTTTGAATTAAAAAAAAGTACATTAAAGGATGTCCCCAACAATATGAATGTGTGTTTTTCTCCCTCATACTTACTGAAACAGCTAATCTGACTAATGCCAATTGTTCAAAGTTGCCTTATGTGCCATTTATGTAGTTTTATGGGGGGAAAAAAATTTCTTCCACAAAGTGGATGTCTGAAAAGGCTCAGCTGAGACATGCAATTGATATTGCAGTTACAGAAACAAAGAGGAGGAGATAGAATGTTCAAATATACCTTATGAATACTTTATGAAGCCTGTTCCTGACCTCCACAAAGTACCGGTAGTTCAGATATGTTTCATTGTCTGACGTCCCCTCGAAATGTGAAGCCTTAAGAATGGGGACAATAAATGCTGCTGCACCAGCATTTCTGGCTTTGGGACTGGAAACAGTGTGACACTGCAGCTGAACAAGCTGTCTGGCTCCAATTTTGTCAATGCCACATGTCAGAACTCTTGTCCATCAGGACAGAAAGACTGAAAGAGTTGAGGAATGAGACAGAACAACATGCATTGCAAGGGTTTTTGACCTTTACAGACCCATCAACCTTTGACCCAGACTGTCAGCCCTACCATTTTTAATCAATCCAGACTTATAATAACTTTATTTAATTGGAACATTAACTAACTTTACTATTTTTTATTATCCCTAACTGATCATTAGTTTGTCGTGGTGGGTCTCTCAGCGTCCTGGGTGTATTAAAAATGTTAAACAGGGCATATTTAACATAATATAGTTATATTTTTGTTATAATGTGAAACTTTTGTCTGTGATCTATAGATTAAGTTAGATAAACAGACATAAAAAGTGTCCTGCACTGTTCTGTGCTGATTCAGGTCTGACCAGAAGAAGTTATAAGTAACCTTACTGCAGTGTCCACAATACAGCACCAGCAGGTGCAGCTTAAGCTTACTTCAGATGTTCATTGCTTGGCCTGCAGGTGCAATGTATTTTGGTTCTACAAAAAGAGAAAATTTGATTGGTTACTGTGTGCAGAGTCATTTGTGATTGGCTGTAAGTGGACAGAAGGATGTGTGAGGGACATGTCCAGGCATGTTTAGGCAAAGTAGTTTCTCTCTCCTTCTTTCTCACTCAGTTCCTTCATATCTCTCTCTCACGTTCATTCACAGATCGCAACTTTGACAGAACGTCGGTGCGTAGTCGCTCTTTTCGGCGCCTGAATCGAGCCTTTAGTGTCCTGAGGAGAACCAAGAGCGGGACAGCAGTAGCCAATGACACCTCAGAGGAGCGTGACAACCTCAGAAACGCCAACATACCACCAGAGGGTAAGTGTATGTGTCTTACAAGTACTGTATTTGAGCATTTGTCAGCTGGTCAGGCCAGGAGTCCAGCTGGTTGACCAGCTAAACACCAGCTTGACCTGGCAAGGAGACCAGCTAGACCAGCTGGGGGACCAGTTAAACCAAATTAAAACCAACAAACCAAGTGGAGAGCAGGCAGATAGGAGAGAAAGCAACAGAGAAAGGGTGTGTGTGTGTGTGTGTGTGTGTAATGGAGAAAGAAGGAACGGATAAAGATAAGGAGAGATAAATCAAAGATTGTTACCGAAGCTGGCACAGGTTCAGTATGAATCTAATCTTTCACCCAGAACAAATGCAAACACATGAACACATTTACATTATGAATGCACATGACTGGCTGCACATGGTTCCTTCAATCATTTAGATTTCATCAATATTTTAGTACAATTTGATCTCTTCAAGTTGCTATTTTTTGCATTATAAAATAAGCAAATGTAAGCAAGTTTATAAATATGAAAAATGTTTGGTTATAACTGTGTAACTGTGCTGTTATGAAGCATTATAGCATATTAAAAAGCTGTGTGTGTCATAACGATAAGTTTAAACACAAAAGAAGATATTTTGAAGAATGTCAGTAACCAAACAGTTGATGTTTGACTTTGACATTGACTTTTACCCATATTCTTCAAAATATCTTCTTTTGTGTTCAGCAGTAGAAAGAAATTCATTCAGGTTTGGAACAACATGAGGGTGAGTAAAAGATGACAGAATTTTCATTTTTGGGTGGAGTATCCCTTTAAGAACCTGAAATGGCAAAGAAATGGTCACCTATAAAACACAAAATCAAACATGTTCTCATGCTGTGGGAATGAAGTTTCCAATCAATAGTGTTCAATAGAATGATAAAACAATATCAATGGATAATAAAGGGTGTGTGTCAGAAGGTGACAGTCTGGTTTGGGTCCGCTCAGCACCGCAGTAGCATATGGTCCTTTAATAATGCAGATGGAGCCTGAGGAGACTTATCAGAGAACGACAGAGAGGAAATGAAGCAGTGTGTCGGGACAGAGGGACTGGACAGATGAACGCTGAGTGAAAGGGTTGCTTTCTGAATGAAAACAAAAGTGAAAAAGACTGCTTGAGAGATTGGAAATGAGTGAGGAAAATACTGATGAGTGTGTGTGTTCTTTCGTTATGTAACACACTGGTTGCAGTAGTAATGAGCTTCACTTTCTCTCTCCCTGCAAGCAATCAGAGGAGATGAGAGGAAAATATTGACTTTGAAAGGGAGAAACTGCAGATTGTGGAGAACAGGCGGATACGAGAGAGAGAGTGTGTGTAATGGAGAAAGAAGGGATGGATAAAGATAAGGAGAGACAAATCACAGAGATTGTTACTGAATCCAGCTGTAGTTTACAGTCATTTCAGTTACAGGTACAAATCTCTCACCCAGAACAAATACAAACGGACGAGCATTTTCTAAATAAATGTACATTATGTATATATTTTCATAATGGTCTGACTAACTCTAGCTCTATGGCAGCATAGCAATATATAAAGTCTTCAGTGTCACATCCTTCAGAAATCATTCTAATATGTCGATTCAAGAAACATTTCTTATTATTATCAATGTTAAACAGTTTTGCTCCTTAATATTTTTGTGGAAACTGTGATTGTTTTTTTCAGGATTCGTTGATGAATAGAATGTTCAAAAGAACAGCATTTATTTGAAACCTTTGCTATCACTTTTAAACAATTTTATGCATGCTTGCTGAATTAAAGTATTAATCTTTTTAATTTCTGAAAAAATATGTTGATGCTCCCCGGCAGATATTCTACTGACTAAGTAACTTTGCAACTATGCCAACTTTTTCTACTAACACCTAATCCTAACCTAACAGTATACTACAGTCTACTAATACTCTAATGAGAGTCAGTTGACATGTAGTTGCAAAGTTACTTATAGTTAGTAGAGTGTCTAATGTGTCAAAATAAAGTGTAACCAAAAATCAAACCCAAAGGTTTGGATTTGTCTATATTTGACAATGTACATACAGTGTACATTCAAAGATCTCTGGGGTCAGTATACGATTTTTGGTTTTGGATCTTAGGGTTTGTCCATATTTGACCTAAAGTTGAAACAACCCCCCCCCTTCCTTCCTCCCTCTGATGGACCACTGTAATGCTTTTTAAGGCTTGAAGTCATGTTTGGCCTTGCTTTGGTCTGGACAGATGCCCTGTTTGTGTAGCACAGAAAGTAATGATCATGTGGGAGTTCACTGATTACAGATACTCACTCTCTCTCTCCCTCTCTCTCTCTCTCTCTCTCAGTATTTGCATTACCTCAGCTGCATCATCTAATCCCTGATGGTGAGCTCACCAGTATTAAGATCACCAGGGCAGATCCTTGTGAACCTCTAGCTATCAGCATTGTCGGGGGCAATGAGACGCCTCTGGTACGCATTCTCATTCAGGATATCTACCGAGAGGGGGTCATCGCTCGGGATGGAAGACTGCTACCTGGGGATATGATCCTCAAGGTGCGTATGTGTGCTAGATTTAATGTTACGTCATTGTACAGTAGGAGTGAATGGTCCTGGTTTTGATAGCACATGTTGTCATGGGCTTCGCCATCTGTTGTTCAGAAGGGAAGTGTGTGAGGATTCTGCATGCAGCCAGACAGAATCCGATTTTTTAAAATCCATTTTGTTTTCATTTTGAATTGAATTGTTTCATTTAATTTAATTGTGTTAAGTAAATTAAGTAGGGATGTAGTGATTAGACTAAAATTTAATTTAACTAAAGTATATAATTATTTAGATTTTATGGCCTATATCAGAAAAATGGCAGATATGTAATATTCTATACTATTATGTCTAAATAAATAAATAAACAGTATCGACTAAAACGGTCTAAATATCGACATAACTGATATGGTACCAATACATTGTGCATCCCTAAAAATGAGAAAACTACAGCTTACTGGCAGCTGAAAGCAGAATCAGATTTCTCAAAATATCAAAATAAAATATCAAAACATTGAACAAATAAACACAAATTTGAAGCATATTTATCCCTTCCTAAACCTTAGAATTGCAGAAAGCCAGAAAGTATTTACTGCTATAATAATTAGTGCACATTTAAAAACATTGAGCTCTGGTGCTCGTTACAACATTAGTTCCAGTTCGGCTTGCAACATTTCCAGATCCCTTTCACCATCCCCCATTGACATCATCTCTTGTCTTCTCTCTACTATTATATTTACATTTCATCCAAAGCGACTTACATTCCAGTAAATTCCTTGCTAATCGAACCCATGACTTTAGTGTTGCCAGTGCCATCCTCCACTGTTTGAGCTTTGAAAATGTAATACAAAAAAAAAAAAAAAAGACAAAGACAACAATTCAACAGTTCTCTTGATTTCTCTCTCATGCTGTCTTCCCTTCAGGTGAATGGTATAGACATCAGTAACGTGCCTCACTGTTATGCTGTGGCGGCTCTGAAGCAGCCCTGCACACTGCTGCGGTTGACCGTACTGCGCGAGCAGCGCCACCGTTACCGTTCCCACCACCACTCCCCCACGGAGGCCTTCCCCACACACACCCCCACCATCCGGGATGACAGCCTGCATGTGGTCCTTGTTAAGAGGGCTCCAGATGAACAGCTGGGCATCAAGCTGGTGCGCAGGCCTGACGAACATGGCGTCTTCATCTTCCACCTGCTGGAGGGGGGGCTGGCCGCCCGTGACGCGAGGCTGAGGGTCGACGACCGTGTGCTTGCCATCAACGGCCACGACCTGCGATACGGCGCCCCCGAGCATGCCGCGCTGCTTATTCAGGTGAGCAGCTTATGGGAGAGGTCAAAGGTAATGTGGTGAGCATTAAGGCCTGTGTATACCAACAGACAAAATGGTGACAAACGGCACAAATCAATAGTGAATATGCATCAGAACTATTCAAAATCAATGCAATTCGAAGTCAATCTCTAATACGAGTGTGCAAACCGATGAAAACGAAATGCAAGCTATTCATGATAAAAAGCTAAAAAATAATAGTGACAATACAGATTTCATTTGCTTTAGCAAAATGCAGTCTGTCTGACAATAGCAACTTTCATGGAATAAACCTAAAATTGCAGTGAAATTTCATCACCACAATGCAGGTAAAACACCTTTAAATGACCTTTAAACAGCTGTGTCGGCGGTAATATAGTGAAAGAATCAGTCGTTCCACACAGATCCTTTTGTTTCTTTCGTCTATTTCAATTTCACCTACACTTGTTTCCACTACACAAATAATCATGGTTTTTGACTTCCACATTACAGGCTTACAACTAAACGAATGGAGTAATTGCATCAGCTCCTTCAGAATTATGGGATTGGCTCAAACTCATTGACAAGCAGACTTTTTGTCAGAATGTCCTAACCGCAAACCATTAATTGTATGGCTGTGTTTACACATAGCATTAATTTGAAACTTCTCCAGCAATGTTACAAATTAAAGTCATCAAATTTCCAGAGCTAATCTTTTAATCAAAATAATAATAATAATAATAATAGAAGAAGTAACCCACTTCAGTGCTTGGAGAACAAAAAAAAGAAAAAAAGACCAAACCTTATCTTAATTGCAAGTGCAAGTGCAATTTTCATGCTTGGTGTAAATAGGCCTTTAGTTTAACAGCAGAGAAATACATTTTTTATGCAATGCTTCACTTTTGAATTGTTGACGTTCATAAAGCCATGCTAAATAATTTAAGCACTTTTATTGCTAGGCCTTTTCAGCATTTCAAAGAATAAATGTTTACAAAGCCTTCTAATCCTAACCTGTGGCGTCTAATTCAGTAAATCATTCATAACACGGTGACTTAGCCAAGAACTAGACCAAGTCTGAGTCCCAAAAACCAATTGTGATGGTTCCAAATAAAATTGGATGTCCCTTGAGCAGTATTGCAAAGTATATAGAGCTTACAGAAGGTTTGTGGGAGTTTATCATCTCGGTGGTTGGAGGTGTGTCATAACGATATAAAGGTGTGTAGGAGAGTATAGTGAGTGTGTGATCTGATACGTATTTCAGTGTGGTGGTGGGTCTTTCTGAATGTTGTTATTCAGCTCATTGCTTCCTGTCTGGTTCAGATTGGTCTCGAAGGAACCAAGATGGCCGCTCACAGCAGGAGTTTCTGACATAGATTAACTGCTGGCAGGAAACTGATTAAATTAGTCCAATTAGTGCGATAACAAGCTAGGCCCACTCATTTAAGAGGCAGCGACAGCACACTAAACCCCCAAGAACTCCATGGGCTCTCAATGCGAGTGTGTGCGCTCGAGAGCAACATCAGCTACAAGGTTGTCAACAGAAAAGGGTTAATGGAGAAGAGAGCTGTGATGCACTCAGATGGAACGAGAGGAATGGATGAAGAGGAAAAGATAAATAAATCAGAGAGGGAAAAACTAGAGCCCCGTGCCCTCCTTCAGCTCACACATACACACAGACTGCAGCATGGATCCCAAATCTCCATATATATTAGTTTTTCTTTAATAAGTACACACTTCTGAGATATAATCACACATGCACACTGAGCTGGAGCTGTAGGGCATCGGCACTCACAACATCTGGTAATTGTGCTTCCTAGACGTCCGGAGAGTAATAATGAGACATTACGCACACACTCTCCTTAAGTATGAACGGACTATTTTACATTTCAAATTCAGTTTTTGAACTGCTCGTTCCTCAGGGAAGTTGTTGTCCTCTGTTTGCTCTCTTGTAGAGTTCGAAAGGTTTCTGCGGTAGACGGCAAATGCTAGGCCAACACTGTTACGCCAATGTTAAAGGCCCCAAGAAATTTGGTGGCTTTTAGCCCATGTTTGTTATCTTTGAGAACATCTTGCAAGGGATCTCCTTCATACAATACAAAGGGAGCTAAATAATTTGATCTAAGAATTTATACAGTGAAAACTATATATGTAAAATATTAGGAAAATATTTGATTTAATTTGAATTGAATTAATATATATAATTATTAATCTCAATTTATGAAAGCAGAATTTTAATTCCATTCAATTTTAAATTTAAGTTTTAATATTTTAACATATTTAACATTTAATTTTTTTTTTTTTATAAATAAATACCGATGACTCATCTTGCACTACAAAGATGTTTGTCCAATCAAATGCTCTCTAGAATGAAATGTTCCCGTCAAGCTAGTTATCTTGTCCCTAGTTAGCGTATGTTTCAACATTTATATAAGCTCATGTATTAACCTAAAAATCACATAAGGCAGGACACTAATGGCACCTGCTACGTGTTCTACAGGCGAGTGAGGACCGCGTCCACTTCATTGTGTCCCGCCAGACTCACATCCCTACTCCGGACATCCTACAGGAGGCGCCATGGAACATGGAAGGGCCACCGCCCTACTCGCCTGTGGATATTGAGCAGTCTTTACTGGTGGGTTTCATGAGCATAGCCGCACACACTATTTATTTCCAGTCCCTCTGCACCACTTTACTAAACATTCTCTTATTGAGGAAAAAGATCTGAAAGCCTATTGCTTCTACATCAAAGAATCGCGCAATCAGCCAGCTCTCTCTCTCTCACACACACACACACACACACACACACACACACACACACACACACACACACACACACACACACACACACACACACACACTCCTCTGAGACAGCCGTCTCCAAACCTATTAACAGAAGAAAACCCAGAAGGAAGAAACACAGCCGTGGCAGGGAGGATTTTAGTGTGTCTTCTAAACGGGATTTTCTGCTGCTCGATATCTGCACTGACAACTTTCCTTGTTCTAATAAAACTCAAATTCATCGTTAGTCATTTCTCTCCCTTCCTTCCTCTGCTGATAAAAACATCGTAGACCAATCTGTGAGGGTTTGCTGGTTTAAGAGTCAATGACAAATAAAGGTGCGGACTGCGGAGTCATTTACCCTTTTTTGGCAAATTTACCTGGGTGAAATCATTTTAATAGAAATCCACACGATCGAGAAATTTGCGTGGGGGCGAAGATTTCCCTGTGCAGATTTCGCAACTGGTTGAAGATGCTCAAGTGGATTCACCATGTTGAACAGCAGAAAGCGGCTTGGCTTGAAAGCAACTTTTGTGTGAGATGTGCTTCATACATCGCTACACTATTGTCAATAAACAAAGGGCGCACAAAATGTAACTAATGTGACCGCACCTGAATAATGTCCACGGTAAAGAAACATGTAACAACAAAAAAAGTAGTTTAAAACATTTTCTTAGAAATGTACATTGTATTCATGTTGGTTTAATGAGATTTAAAAATGTTTTTACTATAAGAAAAGTTTACATTTAATGACTAAAACGTGGTGAAGCCGTCAAGTATTTTATCCAACTTGAGTACGCTACATGTGAGTATACACATCTTTTTAGCAACACTATTTGTAAAAAGTTTTGATTTATTAATTCATAAACAAAGTCTTTGGTCACACCACATGAAAAGGTAATAAAACTGCCAAATTATCTGATATTTTGGTAACACTTTACAATAAGGTTTCATTAGTTAACAACTTAGTTAACATGAACTAAGAATGAACAGTACTTCTACAGCATTTATTCATCTTAGTTCATTTCAACATTTACTAATACATTATGGGAATCAAATGTATCTGTTAACATTAGTTAATGCACTATAAACTAACATGAACTATAAATGAAAATTCTGTCATCATTTACTCACCCTCAAGTTGTTTCAAACCTGTATGGATTTCTTTCTTCTGTTGATGGACCCTACTATTGAAAGTCAATGGGGTCCATCAACTGTCTGGTTACCAACATTCTTCAAAATATCTTCCTTTGTGTTCAGCAGAAGAAAGAAATTCATACAAGTTTGAAACAACTTGAGGGTGAGTAAATGACGACAGAATATTCATTTTTAAGTGAACTATTCCTTTAACTTACATTAACAAAGATTAATACATACTGTAACAAATTTATTGCTCATTGTTAGTTCGTGCATTAACTAATGTTAAAGCGGCAGTCCGTACCTTTTTTAAGTTAAAAATAATCCAAAATAATTATATGAAAAAAAAAATATTCTGCCAGTGGTCAAAACTATCTGCTTGCCATAGCTAGATTCAAAACGGTTAGCTTGTAATAATGATTTTAATTGCAGTGGTACTGGTGGGTTTCCGCGGGAAATTCGAGCATGTCTTTGCGTCATTACGTCACACCCGTACACATAAAGGAGGAGTTTCGGCTAGCCGGCTATACTGCGCGTGACGAGATGTTTAGATGTATAGGCTTTTCTCGCAACACTTTACATAATTAAACTTATGGCGGATCCAGAAAGATCCAAACAACAATCATCAGTGTCAACTGGAGATTCAGCAGTTATAAAACCCAAAAGACTTCGTACTTCGGATTTAAGGTGGCTAGAGAAAGAGAAAGAAACCGTCTCATGCGAACACAAGGATTTAAACATCGGTGGGGCTTTTGAAAAGTGCATGAACTCCGTGTTCTGAAGGGGTTCAAAACGGAAGAAGAGACGGCTTTTTTCAGCTGAACAAGTAAGTTAAGACATTTCAATAGTTCAATCGTGTAACAGTACGTTTTCTTAATTCACACAGTTATGGAGTTTCCTTTGTTGTGCCTTTCTCGTTTTGCTATTATGGAGAATATGAATTCTGAACTACACAGGTAACCATAAAACACATTAAATTTAACATTAGTCACGCAATGCTGATGTTGTTAACATGAACAATTTGAGAACAAAGTAGGCTATAATTTGCACGGTTGCTGTAAATCGCGTTGATTAAATCTAACAAAGCTTTCATGTCGAAGGCTTTTTCCCCCTTAGTTGGTCAGAACAAAAATAGATTTTACTTACTTGTTCAGAAGACATTTTCTTATGAAAATTCTTATGTTGGTCAAACTTTCAAAAAGTGAATCTGTGATTCTGAATGACAGTATCCACACAGCGCGGTGACAGACAGCAGCACTCGCCTCAAAACACTGTGTTCATCCGCGCTGTTTCATGTCGATTTACAACCCACGTAAAGATGATAATTCCGCGAATCACTGCAGTTACAGATTTCGAACAGAGAGATGGCGACAAAGAGGAAAAGCTACAGACTGCAGCTTTAATAAATGAGACCATATTGTAAAGTGTTGCTGATATTTTAATACACTTATTAACCTTGACACACGGCAATGACAATCTGCAGGGTTCTTCTCTATGATGTAATTTCCTGTTGGATGTTTTTTTTTTAAATGAAAAGCATGACAAATGCCCAACCCCCTATAAACCCAGACCAAACCAAACCCTCTCCTTTATCTCTCCACCACTCTTGTTAATTCTCTTTTACACACTAAGAGAGGTGAAAACATTCTGGCAGCATAGTCAGAGGCTTTTCACTCCTCCGAATTAGACACGGCCTAACACACACACACACACACACACACTCTCTCGCGATAAGCCTGACACACTAACTCCAGATCTGATTTGCTGTAGCCGGAGGCTCAGACTAAATATAAACAGGCCTTTTATTGAACTTTAATAACGCTTTTTATTTAGTTAGAACTTAGCGACTGTGTTTGTTGTTTTTGGAGGGGATCCAAGGCAGAATTTGGCCGCGGTCAGCAATATCACAGCATCCTGCAAGCTCAACATTTATTACAAACACACGCTTCGGGCAGTCATGTGTTCAGACATTATTCTTATGTGTGGCGTCAGGAAAGCATCAATCAGTGCCCAACAACAGGTCATAGATAACCACACGTCATAAACCGAATAATTTGCACTGAAATATTGCACAAAACTTTAGCGATTAATCTCTCATTTCCCGTTCCTCCATTCCAGGATTCGTGCCAAAAGCCTGCGTGTTACGAGAAGACGGTGACTCTGTTGAAGGAGCCGCATGATTCTCTCGGTATGACGGTTGCCGGTGGGATGAGCAGCAGGGGGTGGGATCTGCCCGTCTACGTCACCAACGTTGACCCCAATGGAGTGGTGGGACAGGAGGGCTCGATCTGCAAAGGTACACCCTCACAAAGTGCTTAACCTATTCAGGGACATCTGACAAAGCCACACACCTGTTTCCAAGGTGCCCCTCTGATCTTTCCTCCTTTTGAATCCAAGTACACACACAAACAAAGACACACCTGCTACTGCATATGCATGACTGTCATCAGCTCTGCAAATATATGCATATAACACTAGAAAATGACACACTCTCCCACACACACACCTGCCATACTGTCGCTCTATCAGCTCCCGACTGAGCCTATGGAAGTTTCTTAAGGTTTATTTCTGTCACATGTGACATGAACGTAGGTGTGTGAAGGTGTGATCATGCACAGGCTGGTGTATGGAGGCCTCTGTGTGTGTGTGTGTGTGTGCAAATACAGACATATACATACATAAAGTGTTTAGACTTTTTTTTTTTTGCTGTATAAAAGGTACGGTAAACCCCAAAAAAGTTTGAATTATACAAAAGCTTCTGGGAGGGTCCAATATTTGGAAGAAAATGGATTTTAGAGTTTTGCAGTAAAACATTTCTAGACTACTAGTTATCCTTCTCATTCAAAATGTGTACAGTAATAACAGTTGTCTTATCGAGCTGATTCTTAATAAAGGTAGAATACAGCACTTCAGCCATTTCAAAGTATTGCATATTTTCCTCTAGTGTTATACTATGACAATTATATTGTAAAAATTAAATAAAAATGTTCAAATTAAATGTATTTTTAATTGAAAAATCGTATCAATTCAATACACTAACGCTAATATTAAAATTGATCGTTTTATTCCGCAAGGATGCATTCAATGAATCGAAAGTGCCAGTAAAGTTTATAATTTTACAAAGATTTCTATTTCAAATAAATCCTGTTCTTTAAGTTTTCTGTTCATCAAAGAATCCTGAAAAACAATTATCAGTGTCCACAGAGAGAGAGAGAGTGAGAGAGAATGTTTGTGTGTTTGTACTGTGCCTCTCTCTCATCTCACCCTCAGAGTTGAATGTCTGATCCCGTCCTTTCCCCTTTTCCATCTTAATCTCATATTCATATAATTAATATCAAATGTATAAAGACAACATGAAATAAAAAATGACCCAATTTAAACTCTTAGTAATCTTCTCCGATCATATTGTGCACGATTCTTGAATACACATTATTCTATTAAAAATGTGAGGAAAATTACCTTGGCTATAAATCATATCTACTCGACAACAATAGTACATCCAACAACACAACTCTGCTGTGCAATAACCAATCTGTTAGAGTGTGGTGATTTCTTTATTAATGTCTATCCCGTCTCCTAGGTGACATTCTTCTAAACGTGAATGGGGTTGACCTGACGGGTGTGACTCGGAGCGAGGCTGTGGCTAACCTGAAGAACACCTCGTCCCCGGTGGTCCTGCGGGTACTAGAAATGAGACCCCCTAATGACAGCTCCCTGGACTGCATGCCGCCCCTGCATTCCCCCTGCGCTCTCTCGCCCTCTTCACCCGGAGACATCAAACTACCCCCGCCTAATGATGACTACGCGCCCCTCTGGGTGTCCTGGCTCCAGCTGCCCAGGTACAATCAACAGAATAGACACAAAGAAACAGGCTTAAATTAATTGGAAGTATCTTTGGCTTGTTTTATTCATATCAAAGTAAATATGTGACATGTCAAAATGCAATGCTACTTTTTTATTTCAATATTTTATTGCTGTTTTTTTTCCTAGTCTTTCCCCCACATTCTTCCCTTCTCGGAGCTTTTTATTTTGCCCATATTTAATGAATCTTTAGAAATTAAAAAGAGTCACTTGCCGTGATAGAGTGTGAACGTTCTTAACAACTTCTAGAATTATTTCCTTTGCATAATAAAAAAAAAAAAAAAAAAAAAGAGAGACAGGAGAACAGAGCAGGGTTGAGGAAAGCCCTTCTCACCCTCTCTGCTGTAACCGGTTTAGACGCTTGAAAGTGTGACGGCTTTAAATAGACCCTTCTCTCCCATTCCCTGAACTTTTCCTTGTAATTATGCGTCTTTCTTTCCTTCACACTGTTCTTTTGCTCTCGCCATTTCTACATCATCTCATTTCACAGAAGTCCACTCTAAATCTGAGCTTTGAACTTTCATGCTGTTAGCTGTCAGACATGGTCGATATCTAGCCTTCGATATTGTAAATATCCACAACAGTAGCATTTTTCCTAGGATTGCCAGTGTTGGAATACAAATCGAGACTTTCAGTGTTGCTTGCCATTTGAAACTCACTTATTTCCCTTAGATAAGCTCCATCTGAACCTTTTATTTATTGTAAATGTATCTTTTAACCACAACGTAATGGCTCCTGAAATGCACCCCTATGCATCTCCCTTAAATGAATAGTTTACCCACAAATTATAATTCTGTAAAATAAGGTTCAATTTGTTAACATAAGTTCATAAGCAAATTATAATTTACATATAGCATTCTGGGTAACTTGAGGTCCTTTCCTGTTCCTGTTTCCCGCTCTCTTCTCTGTGTCTGTTTCTGTGTCTACATGTCCTGTCTAATTTATACAACTTGAAATGTTTAAAATGCATTAATACTAGGGCTGTAACGATAACCTCATGACACGATTCGATACATATCACGATACTGAACTCACAATACAATATTATTGCTATACTCCAAGACGTATGGTAAAAGGTTAACAAAAAATTAACTGTTGATTCAAATGCTAAATTTGGTATTACATTGGGGGTGGAATAAATAGGCTTGGACTTGGTGCTGGTAACCCAATGCACAGGACAATAGTGACACCAGAATACAAATATTCATGATTCTGAAGCTGAAAACAGAATTATTTTAGACGAATATGCTTGCACACTGATAATGTAGGCCACACAAATATCCCCCCATTGCATTATTATACATTATATTCAACATTATATATAGTAGTTTAATACTGACACTCTGAAAAGATGGATTTTATACTATACACAACTATACTGAACTATACACAATACAGATTGTCAATATAGATGATACATATTGTTGCATTTTTGTATTGCGATATTTTCTTGATATTGACAATATATTGTTACACCCCTAATTAGTATTGTATATGCATGTAGAAATTAACATTAACCAACATTATTAAATGCTGTAAAAGTAATGTTCATAATACCTAATGCTTTAGCTAATGTTAACAAATTAAACCTTATAGTAAAGTGTTACCAGAAATTCTATCAGTTTTTACTCACTCATGTTGTTCCAATAGAACATGACAATACCAGTCAGTTACCATTTAAAAAGAGATGCATCATTTCCTGTCTTGGTGAACTATCCCTTTAAGTGTTCTTGCATTATACGCTTTGTCCTTTGTATAACTGCTGAATGACAATACAATTAACCTTGAATTTCCTGTCCATTCCAGGCATCTATACTGCTGTAAAGACATTGTCCTCCGCAGGAGCACGTCTGGCAGTCTGGGTTTTAGTATTGTGGGTGGACAAGAAGAACTCAACTGTAACCAGTCCTTCTTCATACGCTCTATCGTAGAGGGCACACCGGCATACAACGATGGGAGGATACGGTACGGTCACCTGGAATATCTAGTGTCTGCTTTTGACGGAAACCATGCTTTATGTCGAAAAACTATTATTCCCAGTACAATTTATTAAATGCTATTTTTTTCCTTTACCCTCATTCTTGTCATGACTCCAATATTCTTTTTTCCTTATTAGCTGTGGGGACATCCTGCTGGAGGTGAACGCCAAGAGTACCTGGGGAATGACACACACGGCTCTAGTCCGCCTACTCAAGGAGCTGAGGGGTCGGATCACTCTCACCATTGTTTCTTGGCCTGGCAGCCTGCTATAGGACTACTCTGCATGGGGGAGGGGCTTATTACACTGACCCCGCACTAGGGGGTGGAGCTTACACTACAGACCTTTTAATGACAACAAAAACGGTGGATTTTAGAATCCGAGACTTCCTTAAAAGGTGGGGCTTATGACACGGACTGCCCCTCCAGGAGCAGGAAATGACACATGGACCTCATCCAGGTAGTAGGAGCTAAGACTCTAAACCTGAAGGCGGAGCCAACGACATAACTCCACCCACTAAGAAGCACGTTCGTCAGACTCCAAAACCAGGAGGCGCTTTCACAATTGCCCTTTTGTCGATCGGCAAGGCATAAATATGACATTTGTGCATGAGAGGAGCATCATGTTGGTTATAGATAGAAGGCGGAGCTCTTAATCAGTACTAAAGGACATGGGAGGGTCTAAAAACAAATTCAGGATGCAATGAGGAGCACGGAGGAGTCGGAAACGGATGTATAAACATTTTTGGCACTGTGCTCTATGTAGTCAGATTGTGTCACTCTAATGTTGTTCGTAGAGGACGTTCAAGATGCTGCACATGAGAGGGGTTTCCTTCGGATGCGAGGTGAAAGGGATACTGGGATAAGTAGGGTTTGGGCGGGGGACACACATTGCCAATTCCATTAGTTTTACATGTTAGAAAATGCATCGAAGTGGACGCACATTCTTTACTATAAACGTCGATGTCTGAAAAGATGATAACGAAACAGATTCAAGCACTTGTACAATGACTAATATTACCTTTGGTTTATTTCTCTCTCTGTTTCTACGGCTTTCGGATATCGGCTTCATTTCGTTCGTTCTGACAGTGGTTCGTTCTCTCCATCCGGCGGCATGGAGACACATTTGCCAAGTAGTTCTATCTATGTTGGTACGTTTCAGATGCTGTTGCATATGAAAATAAACTATAGTGAGTAATACAAAAAAAGAATAGCAACTGAAAAAAGAAAAGCAAATGTTAATAGTCTATTTTAAAAATGGATGATAACTTATAATGCTTATAATGACAATGTGAGATTTAGGCGGCCTTGCTGACTTTTTTGTTTACTTTGGAGGAGAAAGGACAGGAGAGAGTGGTGTGTGAAAGGCTCACTGTGTGAGTGTGTGTATGAGTGTGTGTGTAGGTGTCATTGTGGGGTAAGGTGTGTGTGCTCTGGCATCTCATGCTTTGGCTTGTGCAGTATATTGTATCTGTTGGTTCCTTTGTTTCAATGATCAATAAAGTCATTCTACAAGGAGACTTGTGTTACTGGGGGAATTCTTAGTGTGCACTGTGTGTGTATGTGTGTGTTCCTGGTAAACGCTACGTCATGGGGGTTTTATGTTATTTGTCAGTGACATTTTTTGGTCCCCGTGAGGAAAAGAGCTTATAAATCATACTAAATTATGTTTTTTTTTTTATTATGTAAAAATGCAGAAAGTTTTCTATGAAGGTTGTGTTTAGGGAATTGAATATACAGTATGTACAGTATACAAATCATTATGTCTTTGGACAGTCCCCATAAAACATGAAATGTGTGTGTGTGTGTGTGTGTGTAAATACTAATGTTCAAAAGTTTGGGGTTGGTAAGATTTTTAAACGTTCTTGAAAGAATAGTCTTGTTCACCAAGGATGCATTTATTTGATCAACAATACAGTGAAAACAGTAATACTGTAAAATAGTATTACAATTTAAAATAACTGTTTTCTATTTAAATATATATGTAAGAATGTCATTCATTTCAGTGATGGCAAAGCTGAATTGAAGTCTTCGGTGTCACATGATCAGTCAGAAATCATTCTAATATGCTGATTTGCTGCTCAAGAAACATTTCTTACATTATCAATGTGTCAGTTGTGTTGGCTAATATTTTTGTGGAAACCACGATAAATTTTTTTCAGGATTCTTTGATGAATAGAAAGTTTTAAAAGAACACCATTTATTTAAAAAGTAAAGACATTTATAATACAAAATATTTCTTTAAAGAAAGAAAAAATATCTTACGGACCCAAAATTTTGAACGATGTGAATTAAATGTGAATGTACCGACTGACCTTGACTGAAGGTCAGTACATCTGCTGGCGTTCTCCACGCTAAAATCATGGTTCACACACATTTACGTTTCTTGATCATGTTTATAATGATTTTCTTCAACAAAATTAACATTTGGCACAACAAAAATACCATTTTGTATCATCAAAACAATAAGAAGTCATTTTAAATAATGAATAAATACATTTGTAAATTAAAAAATAGTGTACCCTTTGGACCACTTTTTACTTTTTATAAATTAAATTTTCAAGAAATTAAATGTTAAATTGCTAAAACTGTAACATAAATTGGTTTACCAAGTGTTTGGCATATGATTAATCAAAATCTATTCACAGTTGGTCACTCAGGCTTTGACGAAACTAATGATCTTTCACGAAAGACCTCCTATTGGTCAACAAACGGGCTCACCAGCTGGCCAGGGAGTTATTCTGTGGCCTCTGACGGGTTCTCCTGGTCCGCAATGCACTCCTCGCTGGGCTCAAGGCTTCCTCGGTTGTGTCTGGAGCGTTTGTGCCTGTGTCTCCTGTGGCTATCTGCGTCATCACTATCATGACGCCTCCTACTGTTGCCACTAATGAGAGAGAGAGAGAGAGAAGAAGGTCACATGATCTATAAATATATAATGGTTATATAAGATGGTTTGCCCCCTCTAATGAATATCACTTTTGTAGGCCTTTTTGTGTGTGTGTGTGTGTGTGTGTTATTCTGCATGATGTGGGGCTGTAATAGCATGTGAACATACTGTACATTTGTTGTGGTGTTAACCATTGGCATGGTTTTATTTCAGTTAGCCTAATAGCTGGTTTGATTTGCATTGAGAGATGATCTTATGGAAAGTACCCCATGCCAATCTCTAGGTATGGTGAAGGGTATGTGATGATGCGGGGCTATTTTAATTCCAAAGGCCCATGAAATAACTGGCCTTTAAAAATAAAAATCTGCCTTCCTCTATGGGAATTCAACATAGGGGTCTCCTGACTTATGCCCCCTGTATTTTAAGGAAGAATATTTATTTATTTACGATACATTATTCATTCACAAAGAAAATTGGTGTCCGATTTCCAAAAGATTTTTATTCCTCTTTTTAGTCAACTTTAGCATGGGTGTGTTCACTAATGCTAAGCACTGTAAAAAAAATAGCCCGTTAAAACATCTTAACCTTTTTTTATTTATATCCAGTTGGGATAATTATTTACTTTTTCCCGGTAAAATTTTGGTAAAAATTCTTAGACATCACTGTTTTGGCTCTCTGGGCCCAAGATTCTCATCTTTGATGACTATTTTGAGTGTTTAGCTTTTTTTCTTTTCTTTTACAAAGTACTACGGCTGTCTCAATGGAAATGAATAACTATTTCAAAAAAGTATTGCCCGGACCTCAGCTGGGAAGGAAACATAGAGATTGGACCTCTTGGAAATTTTATTGAATACCCCTGCTCTACATAATGCACAACATGTCATTATACAGAAATGCTTTGTCAGAATACATCGGATTTTACAGCTTTTTACTGTCTACTGTCACAGCAGATTTTGATCTAATCACTGATTTATGTTGTTGGGAATGACTTCTTAACAATAAGTGTTGTCAGAGCTGATTTAGTTTGTTTTTGCTTGTTTTTCCATGAAAAGCACTTCATGTTAGCTACATATTCAGCAATATTTGACAGCCACAGGTCACTATGGAGTCAGTAGAGGAATTAAACGCATTACTAGATAGGAGAATGTTATGAAAAATATATCAAATGTTACAGATTAAAAACAAACAAACAAAGGAGTTCAGTGCAGGGAGATTTTTTGCCCCCACATCTGAAACATCTAGGCCGGGGAAACATTTTAGTCACCTTTGGTATATACAGTATTTTGTCTTTTACTGTCCTGCACCATGGTGAATTTCTGACCCTGTGCATTACCTGCGTGAGGATCTGTGTTGTTCATTCCTTTCTCTGTGTCTTCGTTCTCGATGTCTGTCCCTCTCTCCTTCTCTTCCCGAGCTTTCCCTGTACCTCTCGCTCCCGTGATGACTGTGATCCCTGTGTCGAGATGCACGCTCCTCCTCACTGCACACACATATTCAAGCACAATGAGGCAAAACAACACAGCACATCAGATCTGTTCTAAAACCTAGCAAGATGCCTCACTACCTACTACATACCAAGGTAGCTGCCTATTAACCATCAAGGAACCTCATAAGTGACCATTTGAAATGCACAACATAAGCAGCAACTGCAAACTGGCAATTGTTATCAACACAGTTTGACTTTTGCATTTTGCTAAGCTAATGGTGCTAAGCTAATGCTCGCTCGTGCCAACTATTACGCTGCATTTTAGCAACTTTGCACAATAATTTAATCTATTCAATCAATAATTTAATGTCCTCAACAATAGCATGCATTAATATGATATGTACAAAAACTATGGAAAGTAGGAAAGATGACTATAATGATAACTATTTTGTCGTCCACACCAACAGACAATAACATTCTTTTATTGTTTAAGTGTGTGCTGCAGTTGTGTGGCCAAGCTCAAGCTCTTCAAAGTCAGGTGGATTCTGCTTGGCTGAAAAAAAATCATTCTGAAAGAGATTCTAATGTTCCTGTGTTGGTCTCATTATATCTGAGGTGTAGACGTTGCTATTTTCTGATTTTCTCAAAACTTCATAAAGTTATCGTCCTTGGTGTAAAAGGGACTTAAGGCTAATGGAACCTTCTTCGTTTTAGCTCCAGTAACATTTAAACACTTACTTAATACATGTTAAAATGTTACACTTGTTAGATTTATCTTCAAGTATATCATATTCCAATGAAAGTGCTTACAGTTTTAAAGTAGCTTCCCCAACACTCTTAACACACACAGAATCAGAATGATTAAATTCAAATATATTAATATTCTTCTAAATGTTTACAGGGTCACTGTCACGCAAACACACCGCATCTCTCTGAAATGGCTCAATTTGCAGCCATTATGACGTATCCTAATGAAAGCCTCTAAGTGCACATTAACCACGTTCTCTCTTTCGGTGCACATTTGCACAGAAAAGAGACAAACTCAATAACATGACCCTCCGTCAGTAATTAGCAGTCAGCTAAAAGCTCCGGCCCTCAGGTGACGTGCAATAGATTAGTCTTGGAAACACTAATCGGATGACAGGGGACAAAAGACTTTGTGGTGGCAGTGGTCAGTGTGAGGCATACTGACAGCCAAATGTTTTTATGTTTTTAAAGGCACAGTTCACACAAAAATAAAAATCCTACTTCTACAATACATTTTGAGTGAACTCTCCATTTAAGTAACAAATATGTAAATATGTTTCCTTTCTGTGTATTTCTCAATGTTAATCAAATGATGTAATTGTTAGCAACCATTGCTGAAAGCCCCACATGAATCCGTGTTGGTGTGTCGCATGCTGTTGCAAATTGTTCTTCATGCTATTAAAACAGATTTGAACAATATTCATGGCCCTCTGGGACTTATAAATGTATAAAGGCACAATGAGTAAGACATGATGTGGGTGTCTGTGTGAGTGTGTGTAGGTGTCGTGCCAGCTGGACTGAAGACAGGCCAGTCCTCTCTGTGAGCCACAGGAATGAGATCATATCTAGGGGACAAGTGTTCACCAAATGTCCAACCAGTTGCTAAGAGCATTACCAGCCAGATTAAAGAGAGAGAGAGTGAGTGAGAGATAGAGCAAAGTGAGAAAAGAAGGAAAAGGTTGTGTGGCAGATTGTTTGAATGCTGATTTTGCTTTTAAGTTTGGCCATGTTTACACCTGGTAACATTCATCTTGGAAGATCTGATCATGAGTGATCAGGCAAGACAAATTAATTATGTTTAAAAGGTAGTATTACATGTACTATGAAAAAATAAATAAATAAATAAATCACTGGATGTGCCCAGTTTTGCCAGGTACTGTATGTGACTTTTTTAATTTGTAACGATTTAATTCGAGCCACTTAGTAGCAAGCAAACAATATATTTTCACATAAATAACACAAAAAAGAAATGTTTCTTGAGCATATGAGAATGATTTCTGAATGATCATGTGACTGAAGACTGGAGTAATGATGCTGAAAATTCAGCTTTGCCATCAGAGGAATAAATTACACTAATATTGTGAAATATAGTTATTTTAAATATCTAATGTAAAATCTACTGTTTTCACCGTATTTTTTGATCAAATAAATGTAGCCTTGGTGAACATAAGAGACTTCATTTTAAAACATTAAAAACCATCCCAAATTGATTAGATTTATTGAAATGTAGTATATTTTTGGACAGATAGTAATGATCACAAAGCCTGCATACATACATACATTCATTAAAGCTTATTTTAATTTGTCACAAATGTGGTTTCAAGCATATTGTTATTTGTGTCTCATACATGTATTAAATTAACTTTAAAAAAGAACTTTATATTATTTACATTCATTCATTTAATTTTATTGAAATTCAAATTCATTTCAAATTTGCATTACTTTATACGTCACACTAAAATATCCTGCAAAGTCTGTATATGCAATTTTTTTTTATAAAATAGTATTTTTCTAAATTGTCACTGCTGTCCAGGACACAACATGAAAGAGTGTTTACACTGGACATGAAATGTGTCAAATGTGTTTCTGAGTATCTCTGAATGCAACTGCAAATGCAAGTGATTGGACCAACAAATATTTTGAACCCCATTAAAACCAGTATTTACAGCTCATGATCGAATCCCTCGAAATGGATATTAAATTCCAGCCGTAAACAGGATCTTAGATGTAAAGTTCTCTCAGCATGTGCTAAAGCGAGAGAGGTTGTGTATGGTGAACAGAGTGTTGTCATTCACTCAGCGTGTGGCAGACAGAGATCGATTGTGCAGCTTCTGAGTGGATGTTGTGTAAAACAGTGATAGAGAAGACACAGATTTGTCAGTGTATATATGAGAGAGAGGATCTGAGAGCTGAATGAATATGTAACTCAGTAGGTTCTCTGCTCTCTCAGAGAAACGGCACAGGCGCTAAGCTGCTAACATACCCTCAAAGCCTTGGCATGGGCGGCTGCGTGTGACAACTTCAGTCCTAGTTTACGTGGTACCAGGCCAAAAGCGTGTGTGTGTGTGTGTGTGTGTGTGTGTGTGTCCTCGGCTCGCACAGGCCCAGCAGTGAGTCAGATGACTCATGCTGAGATTTGGCAGACATTTTATTTAGCACGTTGTCATACTTTTTGATTAAAAAGCAACCCTTAAGGCACTAGAGAGGATATACCCATCCAGATATTGAGATTTGGTCACTCAGGTTCTTTCTGTGTGTGATCTGTCTCGATCACACACAAAAACACTTTAACATAAGGTATTAACTTTAACATCTGACAAAGTAAAGAAGAGTGTGGTTTTTATGTGTGTGCATGAAAGAACCTGGAAACGAGAGAAAGAGAAAGATAATCTAAAAGAGAGAGAGCATGCTGCCTTCGTAAGTGTGACAGACCGGTGTGCTTCCCAGCTGTTCTACTGGCCTGTTTTAATCTCAGCTGTCTCCTCATGCGACCTCACACTGAATATACTGCCACCACAGCACAGACTCGGAGCAGAAATGTGTGAGGTCAAAGAAAACTAAATATGGATCACCAAAAAATGAAAATTCTTTCCAAACTCGGACTTTTTTTCAGCACAAAAGCAATACATTTGAGGAATATGTTGGTTTCCTTGTTACAAGCTGAGACTCAACTTTCTCTGTTTCACAGAGAAATTGAAGTATTACTGGGGTTAAATAATTGATGATGATTAATGAATTTTGGATAAAGGGAAGGGATAGTTCACCCAAAAAAAGAGCATTCTGTCATTATTTATTCAACCTCATGCCATTGACTTCCACTGTATGGACAACATTTATTTTTTATTTTTTTGATCATACAGTTTAGAACGATGAGGTTGAGTAAAATGATGACAGAATTTCCATTTGTGGGTGATCTATCCCTTTAAGTGCAATGTGGACTAGATCTGTACCAACTGATCCATGGCTGGAACTTTCATTCCCTAAATTAAAGCAAACAAACAAACAAACAACAAACAGATGTCTATGAAAAAAGGTCATCTATATCCCAGTACTCCTAAACATTGATAAAAATGAAGATAATATGTACAGTCTTTCTCTTTTGGGAGAACGAACCAATAATATTGATGACTCAACTTGCACTACACAGATTTTTATCCAATCAAATGCTCTCTAGAATGAGAATGACCCTCCCCCCAAATCACCTCACCTGCTAAGCAAGTAGTAATTCTTTTGTTTCAATAAGAAATGCATTGACACGAAAGAAAACTGCACTGGTCAAGAAATTTCACAGATCTTACAAACAGTTCCAATTAAATATCCAATTAACCTTGCTATATTCAGACTGTTGATTGGCTGTCTTACCTTCTGTGGTCTTGGGAGGATGGACTGTGTTCTCGATCTGTTTCTCTGTACCGCTCTTTCTCACGCTCTCGCTCTGTCTTGTGCCCTCTTTCTCTGGTTTTCTCTCTCACCCTTTCTTTGTTATGACGGGAGTAGTCTTCCCACGCCTTGTCACTTTCTATTACACCTGGCCAGGAAGCCATGCCCATTACAGGTGAGTACACACCTGGAAAAAAGAAAACATGAAATTATTTAAGAAGCCGATACAAATATACGATATGTATTGATTGAAATATATAATATAATATGATTAATATAATGTAATATAAGCACAGTAGTGATATTAAACATCAAAGTTATCAAAAAAAGAATCAATCTGGACTCTGATCTGACATTTTACAATATCACACAATCTAGCTAGTTCAAATCTAGCTCAAATCTGTCAAAAAGGTATGACAGTTTTATGCAGCACATTTTTGCTGCATATTTAAACAACACATTTGAGACAGATGGCAGGATAACAGCTTGCTATATAACAAGCAAAGCTATTGCTTTCTCTCTGTCTCTCTTTCACACACAAACACGCATACGACAATCACTGAAAGCTCACAGTGACAATAACGGCTTTGGTCTCTTGAGTACGCCCAAATCATTACAACACGCAGAGGTTAACAAGGCCACAGATTTTCTGACATGCTCATTTTTCTGTGTATGTATGTCCTTGTTAACCTCTGCCAACAATAATGATGCGTGCTGGACTGCAGTGGAAATGCTTGCAGTGCATTTCTATGCTCAGTGGCTGGAAACGTATCCCTCCACAGTTGTACAGGACCTGGGTGTGTGTGTGTGTGTGGTGATGAGAGAGTGTTGAGTATATTAACGCTTTGTATGCAGTTCTACACTCTGTTGTCGCCACCCCTCCCCCCTCCCCCCTCCCTACGCGTCCTCACATGTAGAAATAAGCTCTGTGACATTTGTGGCTGTTGTGGCCATCTGTGCAGAAACTCTTCTTTTCGCTATTTTGATTGTCCAGGCAGGGTGTTTGATGCTCCAATTAAGACGGTCCAAATGCAGGTTCCAAATTAAATAATTTCCCACTATTCGCTACAAGACTTTGGAAAATCCACAAGGAAATGTTCCTCAAACACAGACTTAAAAAAACACACACAAAAACATTAAAAGGTTTCCTTTCCCTCCCACACAGAAAATGTAGGTGCCAATGAAAACTCACAATGTTCCATTAGCGAGTATATTTCATTTCCCATATGTCCCAAATTTATTTTCAGGGCCTAAACTTTGAATCACATTACTATATAAAAATGATGATTATTAGGTTAGAACTGGCATAGAACCAAAGGTGATGAAGTTCTTAGAACAATCATTCAACAAAATACACATTACTCATTGCAGGTGTAGTGCATATCTTTCATAGACTTTCAATATTCATACCTGCAGTAAAAGGGTAAGGTGGAGCTGAGCGTCGATCATAGCCTCCTGCCAAACGTCCACTACTGTGATGAGAAAGATAACGTCAGTGACAAAAGTGTGGCTCAAAAATCCACTATTTTGCATTTTTCTTATTTGTTTTATTTGAAATATTTTAAACATTTTTTTTTTTCTTAAAACCATTTGGATGCACATACACACTAATTTGAATCTTTCTCTGTCAGGAAAAAACGGTGCTGTTACATGCAATGTGATTGACTTTGCCAAAGGACCCTTATAAACAAAAACGAAGGAGTGTTAAAGATTAAAAAAAAACATTTAATTAAAAAATTATTTGCTCTTACAGCACCCGGAGCAGACAAGACCCTATTGCTTTTAACTAACAACAAAGAAAAAGGAATAAATAGAGCATACCAACAAAATATGCAAAAAGTAAGAGAATAAAGGGGCAGACAGAACTTTTCTCTATGATCAAAAGACTTTCCTCTGTTTCAGAGCTCAATTTCCTCATTGTTTGATGTTACTGGCATTAACTCAAAGTGCAGCATGCGCCCCGGTAACATGCCAGCAGTGTGTGACTGTGTGTGATTATGTGAGCAGATACAGCTCAGGCAAACAAGCCATTGCCATAAAAACCCTGACTGCCCGCCCTGCTTCCGGGGCGTTCTATGCTGGAGTAGAAGTTGAGTGTGTGTGAGAGAAATCGCATCCAACAGGACTCCTTGTGGTCAGGTGTTGGTGCACAGATTCTATTAATATCTCTGGAAAAGATGCTGCTGTTCTGGTTTCTCTTTCTCTTTGTCTTTCTCCCTTCCTGAATCCCACTTCCTCTCTTCTCTCGCTTACGAATCCTTTTAAATTCAGCCAGCTACAGTTTTTCATTGTTGCTCTGTCTATACACATCAGAACAGACAAAAGGAGATGAGAGGAGGAATTTATGATAATCGATGTTAGATGATCTGGCAGTTACAGTCTCATCTCACCCCCGAGGTAAGCTTTAATTAGCGCCTGGATCATTAAGACAGCTAATCACTGCAGAATTTGACCCTGATGGCCTCACACTAATGGCTGCGCAAACATGCAGTAGGCTGCTCCACATCTCTTTGCTAAGGAAGCATATCAACAATTATTAAAACGGTAACACTTTACAATAAGGTTTCATTAGTTAACATTACTTAACTATTTTAGATAACATGAACGAATAATAATCAATACTTCTACAGAGCATTTATTAATCTTAGTTAATGTTAATTTCAACATTTACTAATATATTATGGAAATCACATGTTGTATTTGTTAACATTAGTTAATGCACTAACTAACATGAACAAACAATGAACAGCCGGATTTTTATTAACTAACATTAACAAAGATTGATAAATACTGTAACAAATATATTGCTCATTATTAGTTCATGTTAGTTAATACATTAACTAATGTTAACAAATGAGACCTTATTGTAAAGTGTTACCATTAAAACAATTATTAATGATATTCCACAACATGTGATGAGGGATTGCTGGCAAGTAATGAAACTATACTGGATGTGGATGCCAAGACTCAAAACATCTAAATCAAACCCAAGGATGAAAGCAATCTGCACTTAATATAAAATGATCGCCTCTTCCTAAAAATGGACTGTGGATTATTTTTGATGACTGGAGAGCCAAGGCATGATACATTTAAAGCAGAAGGAAAGGTGATATGCTTTTAAAATAATCTCCCAGAGAACCTTGTGGCCTATTTTAGTGGCCGGTTGCATAAACTGATTAGCCTAGTCATAAAAGTTTGTCATCTATTTTTTTTTTCTCTTCAAAACTGGTCCTAACTTTTTAAAGCCAGTTACATAAAAAGGTAGATCGGTCTAATTTGAATTGGAAAAGTAAGACTGATTATCTCTTGTCTAACTGCTGGTTCTTAAGACACGGTCTTAACATAGTGGCTAAGTTTATGCAACTGGCCCCAGGGGTGTCCCTCAGGGCTTTGTACAAGGACCCTTTATATTTACTATATTCTCCCAGCATGTGATGTTTATGTGTGAAAAACAGGCATGCATGTGACAGAGAGGACAGAAAAGAAAGGAGAAAAGAAGAAAAGTGAGTTTTTTGGAGTGATGGTAGGAGAGGAAGTGATTCATGAATTATACAGTTGTTGGCTGGCAGGGTTCGGATGAACGGAAACTCCTCCAAGGATGTTTGGACTTGGCAGAGAAACTGAGACGTGAGAAGAACCATTCTTTAAACAACAGAAAAAAGAATGAAAAAAGCAAACTTGAGGATCAGGAAATGGAAAAAAAATTGAGGGAGTTGGGTCAGAAGAGGGTGAAAAAGGATAAAATTAGCACAGAGAAGTAGAGAGTCTGCTGCCATTTTAGTTCTTTCTATCCACCTTGTTTTTTAACGCGGAAGTAAGCTATTTTATGTGAATGTGCGAGACTTCCGGTTCATTAGCTGCAAGGGAAATAACGAGAAGAATAACAAAGTGCAGTAAATGGTAAAACTGTTTGTGCTTCAAACCAGCGTGTTCATGATTAAGCCACTACATTAAAATAATAGGGTAAGAAATACCAGTTTGCAATATCAAGCAGCATAATGAGCTTTTTTGTACAGCTAAAAATAACTGGAAGCGGATGACACCAGAAGCCAGACACATTAAATTTACGAATGCCATTTGTAAACGTACACGCCATTTGTACATGAAAAATACGGTGGATAGGACATACTGTAAATGACGGTCAATTGAGAGAAGTCAGAGCTTTCATAAAACTTGCCATTACAAGCTCGACAAAGACATGAACAGAGCATAAATCCACACGACTCATGCTGATGCTTAACGAAGACGTGAACAAAGCAGAAATCCATTTAAAACCCACACTAATGCCTTTCAAAAGTGGGGAAGCACAGATGTCACTTATCAGTGGCAAAATGTGTATTTAGATTTTTTTGTTTTTATTTTATTTTGATGTCTGCAAAGAACCTCCTTCTTAAACTGCCACTAAACAGTCACTTACTTAACTTACTAAAAAATGATGGATCAAGCTCACAACTGTAATTTTACGAATGACACTTCCAATATCATATACAAAATAATATTACATTTTCTATAATTATATAAAACAAAATCTGAATATATATTTTTAAAACAAATCACAAAAATATCCACAGAAGGCAAGCGTAGAAGTATTTATAAACCTAGCAATAAATACAGTATGTATGTGTACTATCAAAATATGTCATATATACCTATTGTTTAGGAAATGCCATGATTCCCCAGAAGCCTTAAAACAATTGGCACTGAACCACTCAAATGTTCTGCAGATGGTGATGCCTGTCAAACTGTGAGGGGAGTGAATCTAGAAATAAAGCAAGTGAGGGGGGAGATAGATAGGCAGAGACTTGGCTGTTTGTCTTAGGGAGAAAGGGAGGAAGAGTATAAGGCATAGATGGATGGGGAGTTATGGATGCCTGTAAACAGGAGGCCAGAGGCACAAACATGGCCACCCTGTCTGTGTCTCTCTCTGCCTTATTTGGCGTTTGACTGGGTCAGGGATGGCTTTTTAACCGTATTTTAGTTTTAAGAAGATAAGTTAATGGCTTCAGAGAGCTGAGAGGCATACAAGTACATGTACAAAGAGACGCACGCACACGCACACTCAAACAGGCGCACACATCTTTGTGGGGACTCTCCATAGGCGCAATGTTTTTTATACTGTACAAACTGTATATTCTGTCCCCTTACACTGCCCCTATCCCTAAACCTACCCATCACACACAACTTTCTGCATTTTTACATTTTCAAAAAACATTACTTAGTATGATTTATACGCTGTTTTCCTCATGGGGACCGCTGGCTGGTCCCCACAATGTAGGTGATTTCAGGTTTTACTATACTTGTGGGGTCATTTGGTCCTCACAATGTAATATAAACATGAACACACACACACACACACAGTTAACAACCTAAAACACACTTTTGATATCTTCCAAGCACAGAGATGAGCTGAAAGAGCCTGTTCAAACTGAATAAGTAATTCTGTGTGTATGGAAGAAAGACAGTCACAGTGGATTAACTGAAGCAGATGGGAGTTTAGTGCTTTTGTCTTGATTTCTCTTCTTCTAAGTCTGGGGTGAAACTTTGATGAGGTGCCCTACATACTTTCAGACAGGAACAGAGACAGAAGTAACAACTCTGACAGAGTGAAAAAAAAAGCTTTTGTAGTTGCAGCCTAGCTTTACTGTCCCATAAACTCCATGAAGGCTGCCAATCACAGCTTTAGGAAGAGTCAATCATCTCTGTCATGAGTCCCATAACATTTAAACATGCTTTACTTTCTTGTTTTAACCTCATGGGCATCTTTTTATTCCTTATGTGATATTTCCTTTTGGTAATTACAATCTGACATACTGTATAATAGTCTGCTAAAAGAAAATATTGTGCCCACATGCAGCAGCATTTACTTTGCCTGTCCTGTTTGGATTCTTTTAGCATACAATTCATAAACAATGAAAATAAGGCAATAGGAATGACTATAACTATCCAAGTTGCGAATTCAAAAGTTTGGGGTCAGTCGGATTTTTTTTTTTAAAAGTAAAAAAAAAAAAAAAAACTTTCATTCATCAAGGATACATGTTTCTTGAGCAGCAAATTAGCATATTAGAATGATTTCTGAAGGATCATGACAAGACTGGAGTAATGTGGCTGAAAATACAAAACAGCTATTTAAAAAACAAAATGTAAAAAAAAAAAAGGTGAATAAAGCATTCTATCCCATCCTAATTTATGTGCATGGTTCCTACCACATAAACTATTTATTCACTCCAAAGGCAAAGCATATTCGTTTATAATTATTTTGGATTTTTTTGTTTGTTTACAATTTATGTAATACATTATTGATTTAATAAATTTAAAACATATTTTGTCATAAATTTAAAATGTATAAATGGACACTCCACTAATGACTTCATCTGAATATTAACTGGTTAAACTGGATTATTAGAGGTTATTGAATAAGGCACAGGTGTTCTGCAACGATGCAACATTATTAAGTCTCTTTCACAAGCTCTACCTGTTTGTCTCTCCAATTCTTTCTCTGTCTTTCTTTTTCTCCCTCTTTTGCTTGTATAGTGACCTGCTATGTTCTTGCTTTCTCTGTCTGCTATATCTCCACTGTCTCTCTCTCCAGTATCTATGTGAGATCAACCTGGACACATACACACACATGATCCATATATAATACACAAACCCTGCTATAATGCTTAACAATCAATCATTAATAGAAAAAAAAAAAAAAAACTTAAAAAAAAAAACACTTACCTATCTAATGTTGGTATCATAGGTGGAGGGGCACCGGGAGGTAATGGGAAACCTGAAACGGCAGGCATAAACAGACATTATGTAAAAATTATATGGTGAAATAGCATAAAAAAGGAGAAACAAACAAATCATAAGTGTGCATGGAGTACATACTTCTTCAAACACCAAAATATGATTTGATTTAGTATAGCAAATGCATGTTTGTGTCTGTGCGTGCGTGTGTCCAGATGTCTTGACTTCAAATGACTCAACACTGTTTATGACACATCCAGGCAGAATTCAACAAATGCAGCGTCCTGCAACTTTTACTGCCCTTGCTAACCGTGGCCCACCCCCCACCCCACCCTTTAAATGTGTGCGTGAAACAAATGGGCCTTCGCAGCACCCCAAAAAACACATTCTCCCTCACATGGCTGAGACACACTTATCTGCTTTGATCACACTCAGCCACAGACTCGCAAACATTCGTGCACATCTGGGCACCATCCCCCTTTTGTTTTTCCACGGACCCCTGATGGGAGCCAGCTCCAAAAGACCGTTTTCAACAACAACAAAAATGACTGGAAAAAGGCTGAAAGAAAAACAGTAATTTGAGGAACACAGAAATCATGCAGCTCTGGTTAACACAGAACGAGGCAGAAACGCAGCATCCCCTCAAACGCATGCGTCCACTCACACAGAGCCTCGCAAATCATCTGTGTTGTCCTTGAAACTTCAGTCGAGTCCTCGAAGAAAGCATGTACTTTGTGAACTATTCCCTAAACTGCTTTTTTCCCCCAGTATGCCTGTGGATGCTATGCTAATTTATATCAGAGTTCTGTGGCAAGCTACAAAATAGTTCAGTAAGATCACAGATCTGCTGCTAGTGCACATTAGCACATGCTCCAAACAAACATGTCTCTATGCTACACGAGTTTGTCATGTGTATTTCGAGCATGAGGACAAAACAGGCTACACAAAATTAACTAGTCAAAGGTATGGTAACATTTTATAATAAACAAATACATTTGTTAACATTAGATAATGCATTTTCTTATAAATGTATTTATTTAAAAGTCTATTTATAAACATATATATGTACTCTCCCATTCAAAAGTTTGGGGACAGTTATTATTATTATTTTTTTGTTCAAAAGTGACAATAAAGACAATTTTAAACGTTACAAAAGATTTTCGTTTCAAATAAATGGTGTTCTTTTGAACTTTATATTCATCAAAGAATCAATAATAAAAATGTTTTTCGAGCAGCAAGTAAGCATATTAGAATGTTTTCTGAAGGATCATGTGACTGATCACCTTTTCATTATTATTGATTTTTTTTTATATATATTAAAAAAGAAAACGGTTTTATTAAATTGCAATAATATTTCACTATACAATTGCAATATATATATTCTGTAAAGTACTGTTTATTGTTAGTTCATGTTAGCTATTGCCTTAGTAATAACATGTAATGTTATTCTGTAATGTATAACCATATGAATGCATGAAACAAATTTCTTTACATTTTTTGAGTGACAAGAGTTGACATGATTGTGACAAAAAAAGTTCTTCACAAGTATGCGTTTGTCTATTTTGTTCCATATTTATTACGTTGATTTATTTCGTTGATTTATTTCACCGAGCTGGTGGACGTTTTAATGAAAATATTGAACAAAGAGTCCTTATAGGTACTTTATGAACATTTACAACCATTAATGTCCTCTAAAAGACTCTGGACAAAAATATTTAGACTATCAGTACAAAAATGTAAAATACAAATCCTCTCCTATCAAATCTGTTATTAAAATTAGGATTTGAATAAAAAAAAAAGCTCTCACTCCTCCACAACCCCGGCATTTAATCAAAACATTCTTCTCCTAACAACTGGCTCTCTCCATCTTTTTCCCCTCTCTCTCTTTCAGCACAGCTGGGTCATTCAGCACATTTCCAGTGCCACGATTGTGCTGGCATGGCACTTTTTCGTTCTTCCCGCCCTGAGCTATTTTTAGCTGCACACAGCCTGGGCCGACGCCAAGGGGGTGCATTCGCGGGCCATACCCCTCAAAAGCGTTACTGCACCCTCCCCCCTCTAAATGCGAAATGCACGCACCCAAACCAGACCTCACGGCTGAACGTGGCACCCCGTAGAAATATAAATGCCCCCCGATTTATGTGCCCTGCCGGCGGCTCTGCACACAGCACATTAGCAACACAAAATAAACAGCGTGGCCATAACGGTAATAAGCGATATCCGGAAGGGGAACGAGTCCGAAAGAGAGGCCTATAACTTAAAGATGGGGAGGTGGGCTTATTCTTTGATAAAATGAAAATGGCCCGTTCTGGATTAAAGGCTGAACTTCAAAGGCTGGGCCTGACCAGGAAGTTTGATATTTTGACTGTATTAAAAAGGATGAGTTGGTCCTAAAAAAAAGTGATTGTGGGTTAGTCTAAGTAAGGGGTCTGAGTGGGCCGGAGGATGAGTGGTAATATTTGGCAGGAGGCGATTTCTGATGGGTCTTTGAAGCAGAAGAGGAGAAGAGTTAAGAGAGCTCAACTATAGACTTCCTGTTGAAAGTGAGGCGGAGCAGCATCTGAGCAGGAAGTTAGCCAAGCTGAGAGCCAGCAAGCCTGCACTGCAGAGGAAAACCTGGAGAGAATTACACACACCTGGATATAGACGCACTAGCTCAAGCGCACATGTTGTCAGACCCCTACAGAGACGCATGCACGCTCAATATTTAGTTACTGTTAAATGATACATGCACAGCTGCTGCAGTGTTTCTGGTTTAGCACTGAACTTTAACCTTGAACCGAAGCATAAACATCATTTTGGGGCATTTCACTGCATTGCCCTAGTGCAGGGGTAGGCAAGTTCGGTCCTAGAGAGCCGCTGTCCTGCAGAGTTTGGCTCCAACACTGAAAAAAACCTCTCCTGCCTATAGCCTTAGGCCATGTCCACACGGACACGGGTATTTTTATAACCGGAGTTTTTCTTACAGCGTTTTAAAAAAAAATCCCGTCCACACATGCTCGGTCTCCGTCTACATGAAAACGTAAAAACACGCAATCAAGCGCGGTCAAGAGCATGCCACGCCAGCAGGCGGCGATATAAACCTTAAACCTAAAGCCACGTTGGCCAATCAGAAGCGCAAATCTGATGTCAAACACAGCTGATAACGGCGCACACTCTGACGTCGCAAGGCAAAAACCCCGGTTTCACTGTCTACACGACAACACTGTAACCGGCGTTTCTGAAAATCCTCACCCTGGCAGGGGTTTTCAAAAATGTTCGGTTTCAGTGCGTTTTCGTGTGGACGAACGGCCGAACCGCGTAAAAAAAATCACGGTTATAAAAATACCCGTGTCCGTGTGGACAGGGCCTTAGTAATCCTGAAGACATTGATTAGCTTGTTCAGGTGTGTTTGATTAGGGTTGGAACTAAATTCTGCAGGACAGCGGCTCTCTAGGACCGAACTTGCCTACCCCTGCCCTAGTGTGTGATATTTTAACACAGAGAACATATTAAAGGTTTAGTTCACCCAAAAAATGAAATTTCTGTAATTAATTACTCATCCTCACGTTGTTCCAAACCAGCAAGACCTTCTTTTATCTTCGGAACACAAATGAAGATATTTTTTTAAGAAAAAGCTTTCTGTCCCTCCATAGACTGCAATGTAATCACCACTTTCAAGGCCCAGAAAGTTAGTAAAGACATTGTTAAAATAGTCTGTGGGGCAACAGTGGTTCATCCACTATGTAAACAGCGTCAGAGACTGACACAGAAGAGAAGAAATTGTTGAATAAAGTCATTATTTTTGTTTAGTTTTTTTGCCCACAAACAATATTCTCGTTGCTTCATAACATTAAGGTTGAACCACTGTAGTCACATGGACTATTTTAACCCTCTGGGGACCAGAAACGCGCCCGCGCGTTTTGCACGTTTTTTTTTTTAGCAATGCAAAATAAACTCAAACTGCTCTGTTAATTTTGATCTTTCATGTTCGTGTTATACATCAATCGATCCTGTTCAGTTTCTATTTTTTTTCTGTATACTCACAATAAAAATAAAGTGTTTTGCTTTTTGCCAAATAAAGAAAAATGAACATGACGCGTAACTCCACGAAAATTCAGTCAAACAGGCAAACATACCCACGGGCATAAAGCTAGAGATCGCATCTTTTAAATGAAGTCATTTATATTAAAAACAAATATTCTCAGCTTCTGGAATCTGTATGAAAATAGAGCGATTCCAGTCGAGCTCATTACGAGCTCATTCACTTTAATTCGTTCACCCCTACTCCCGGAGCGCGCTATTCACAACAGGGTTCCTGCACACTTTTGAAAGTCAAATTTAAGGCTTTTTAAGACCTTTTTAAGACCTGAAGAAATCAAAATTAATACCGTACATTAGGGCTGTGCAGTATTGACAAAAATATATCTTGATATTTTCAACGTTTTGTTGATAATAATTAGATGATATTTTACTGATTGTGTTTTTGTGCTGGTGCCATGGCTGGTTTAGGTCTGTTGTTGACAGCTGACTCACGAAGATATTCATATTTTTCATATTCTATGCAGTGGTCAGTTCACAGCAGTGACAGAAATTAATATTTTAATTAAGGGGCAATATTTGCCACCTTAAATTGATTTTTTTCAGGGGCATTTTCACCTATATATGGACATTTTTTCTAAACTTATTTAGAGTTATGCACAGAGGTGGAAAGTAACGAATTACATTTACTCGCGTTACGTAATTGAGTAGTTTTTTAGTGTACTTCTACTTTTTTAAGTAGTTTTTAAAATCTGTACTTTTACTTTTACTTAAGTATGTTTTCTTTGAAGTATTGTACTTCGCTACATTTGAAATCATATCCGTTACTAAGTAAAAAAAAATAAAATAAAAAAAAAAAACACTCCGGAAACTACTGCATTGATTGAAGGGCGGGAGAACAAACGTGCAAAAAAGGTGACGCAGACACAGCTGAAGCTGAAACCGAAGCGCCAAGCGAATTATGGCCAGTATGAAAATACTTTGTAGAAAAAAAGCGTGGTTGTCCTCGAGGATAGATATCCAATTTGCAAAAAATGTGGACGCAAAGTGGCTGCAAAAGGAGGATATAGGACACCATCCCTCCTGCAGATAAAGGTATTTCCCGATTTACGTGATGCAGAGGGAACCCCGGAATCCAGTCATGAAAATGAAATTTACATAACGCACATGTCACGTAAAACACGCAAAATAATGGATGGATGAATACATGGAAAGTAGAACTGTGCAATAAATCCAATCGCGACATGTTCTGTGAATATTTAAGCTTAGCACAAAATACTGCATGTAAATATAACCCTATTTGTTCTGCTGAGCTGCGCCGCTTTGTCTACTACATACTAAAGTACGCGTGACGTTCAGAGTCTCACAAACAATTTGAGGATATGAATACATGAACATTTCCAGAGCTGCTCTGAGAGAACGCCTAATGAGCATTTTCATCATTTTATTTGAGATAAACCATTGTCAAATACACTTTGAAACACTTTTTTTTACACTTTTGGTCTTCACTACAACCCGTCAAAATAAAAGTTTGGTTTTACTAGGAGAAATTAGGACAGAAATATATTACTATTATAGGCATACAATAGAACGTAGCCTACTTCTCTAAATAATAATAATAACAACAATAATAATACATTTTATTTAAACATTATTTAAAGGAATATATTTTTTGTCCATGGTTTAATTTAGTAAATCTGTTTTTGCAGCGCTTCCCCAAAAAATAAAATGACACAATTTTAAATTTATATTTGATTACAACCGTTTTTGATAATATATTTGGATTAAATCATAAAAAGAAACATTAATTTTCTGAATAAAATACATTTCATAGGACAATATTTTTCTTAAACATTTTATTAAATTATTAATGTTAAAAATAAGTTGTTAATCTAATTCATTATCAATTATCAAATTTAATTGATTAGACATAATTCGGTAATTCGAAAATACTACAGGTTTTCTACTGATACAAAGCTTAATGCTAAATCCTGAAGTGACCCTTTAATTTAACTGTCATTTTAACTGAAAGAATAATAATAAATAATAATAATAATAATACCCATAATTTAATAATACAGTTTATTTATGTATTAATTGATTAATACTGTAAACCGTGATATTTTGTGAGACGTTATCATACTGTGAAAATCTCATACCATTACAACCCTACACGGGGGATTCCCCCACACCACCCCCGCTGTTAAAAAAGTTACTCAGTAACTTTTACTCTGAGTAAATTTTAAATGAGCTACTTTTTACTTTTACTTGAGTAGATTTTTAGACCAGTACTTTTACTTGTACTTAAGTAAAATTTAATTGAAGTAGTAGTACTTTTACTTGAGTAGAATATTTTATTACTCTTTCCACCTCTGGTTATGCATCACCTTTAATGTCAAATACTATCATTCAAATTAAATTATACAGTAATTATACAATAATACTTAATTATATAATAAACATACAGTACCACTTTTACAGTCAAATTAAATCATTCAATCAAAATCCATCTTTGCAGTACAGAGGTGACAGAAGCGGCATCAGAAGTGGCATTAATTTATTTACACTCCATTTACAACTGCATAAATAAAGCTATGAGATATATATTTTTAAATCAATATTCAATATTTAAATATGACATGATTTCTAATTTTAACATTTTATTTAAAGGGTACTTTAAATATGAAACCGCAGCGGCAAATCACTGTCTTAATAAGTGAGTTGAGGGAGTCATTCATTCAACCGATTCGTTCAAATGGCTGATTCATTCGGGAAAGAAGCAAGTGATTCGTTCAAAACGCGGATTTCAGTCAAGAAATCATCGCTGTCGGTTGCATTGAGACTCTGCTACGGTTTCATTTTGAAATTATAGTCGGCGAAATAAAGGGAAAACAAACAATATTGACAATATTGTGTCTAAAAAGTAACTCAATGTTAACTTATTGTTAATTTAACTGTTGTATAACATAAATATCACAATTGGAATTGTGCACGGGAAAACGGCACTCTTTCTGATGTGATATTCTAATATAAGAACATAATATGATATAAATATAAGACAAAAACTAACTTGGGGACATAACAGTTACACTGCACACATCACGCAGTGAAAGCACGAGAGACAAATGCGATGTCAGCTCGCAGTGCCTCGTACATTGTTAAAACAATGATTACAATATCATAAAAGACAATACACATCGCACACCATACGCACATAAAGAATGAACTTACAACTGAACTGACATTTACGACCTTTCTTCTCCTTCTCTCCTCTCGCGTGCAGGAGACTGCCGCGACTCGCGAGTGACGCGAAATGTCACGTGAACTAGCAAATCCACAAAGATAGAATAATAAATAAATAAAAATACGTACGCTAATTAGATGGTTTTAATTTGGAAAGCTTTTAGATATGTCTAAGTCAAAGTGTCATCAAAAATTTAAGACCTTTCATAAGTAAAAATAAGACTTTTTAAGACTTTTTATGGCCTTAAATTTTAAAAATCTAATTTAAGACTTTTTTAGACTTTTTAAGGATCCGCGGGAACCCTGTCACAAGATAATGTGTTAAGCCATCTATGGAAAACAGCTAAACGCCCCCAAGCAAATGCATTAAAGGCTTCAAATTTCATCATTCAGTTCACCTGCGCGTTAGGAAGATGGCACGATACACCGGTGTAGAAGCTCTTCAGCTCGTCCTGGATACTAGCGACGAAGAATCCACATTTTCATCAGAAGAAGAGCGCGACTCTGATGACGACCGTTTGATCGAGCCGTGGATAGAATTTCGTATGAGTAAGTATTTAGTCTTACTTCCATTAGTTGACAAGCTATTCAATATAAACATGTAGCTTACATATTATACTGGGTGGACTATTTTCCACTTGCCATCCAGAGTATTGACATTTGATATATTCAACACGATCCAATTAAAGTGCATATCTATACCATGAATTTAATATCTCGTGTTAAAGAGAATTTTTTTTTTTTTTTTGTGCATTTGCTATGCACTGTAAACCCCAGTTAGGAAATTTGTATGTGTAAATGATATGTTTAGATCATTGTGTATGAAAGCTAGAATGTAGAAGTTATTTTAGAAAATAGTCCTACTAGATGTTTAGATTATATTTTGACTAGTTTAAATGCTGCCTCATTATTATCATTGACGATGCATGCTCGCAAATATCAGTTGTAAATGTGTGTAAATGTGCTGAAATGTGTATACCCAGTTAATGAATTGCGCAAATGTGTTTTGTTTGTGGTGTGCTTCTCCGGCAATGGCCCATTGACACGCATATTTATTGCACTCGCCTAAAATTATTTACATCAGTTATTCATTATAGACTAATGCTGCTATGGTTATATTTATGTAATAATATTCCTCAACTTAAAAAAAAAAAAAAGGAATGTAGCTTCATCACTACCTCCAGTGGCGTCATGCCCATTCAAAGTGAGGGGGCACGTGCCCCCTCAGATTTTTCCTCCCTAGGGTGACCAGAAGTCCCGAAAAATTCGGGACAGTCCCGAAATCTAAGCTGTTGTCCCGAATCCCGAAACCGGCCTTAATTGTCCCGAAAATTATACTAAAGCAAAATCTTGATATAAAATATTAAAAACTGTCCGTGGAAGTTGAGTCGTCCTGCAGCCAGCCTCTTCCAATTGCAGCAGCCGCAGCCGCGAGGACAGTGAATGTGCAGGCAGCCAGTCTAAACTTTAGTTTTTTTACGCGCGTCATTTGCTCTTGACGCGCGAATGGATTCAAAGTGTTCACGCGTAGGCTATAACTAGACGCGGTAGGCGCGAATTTGACGCGCTATTCGCGTGTGGTGTGAACGCAGCATTAAAGGAGTGATTGATTTGTCGCGTCACTGTGTGCAAAAAAAAACTTCGTCCGGGCCTTATAATGTCTGATGTCGGGTTAGGCCTACACAAAGCAAATCATCTACAAAATTATTTAGTTTTCCTATTTAATGACCGACAATTTAGTTGTAATAATAATTTTGCCATACGGCTTATTAGCGTTATGGTGTGTTCACACCGAACGCGAATAGAGCGTCAAATACGCGTCTATCGCGTTTAGTTAGACGCTTGAACATTCGCTCGAGTTCAAATTTTTCAACTTGCGCGGAAGACATTCGCGGCAAACGCGTCGCCCAATTCGCGTCATTCGCAACGCCCGGCGCGAATGATGCGTCTATTCGCGTCTTTGCATTGACTTTGTATGTAATCTACTCGCGCAAATAATTAAATTCGCGTTCGGTGTGAACACACCATTAGGCTATAGCCTGAAAGGTCTGGTTTAGCCTACACACTGTTACAACAGTAACACATTTTTTTTTCACAATGACATTTGAGTTCATGATTTTAATGTTTTTTTTTTTTTTTGGCAGACTAAAGACTAATGACAGACTTTGATCTTTGAATTAAAAAATATGTTTGGTTCAGGTTTGAAATTCATTATCTTTTAATGTAGTCTAATATCATAGTAGGACTACCCCCCAAATCCCTACAGCATAGTTGTTATACAGATCGCTATACATATTGCATTTGATTTGATTACTTTTCTACATTTCTGTCAAATATTAACCATTTTCAAATAAACGGGGTAGTGTTAACCTTATTCAGCACTGAAATCTGTCAAACTTCTTTCAAAGTCCTTCATCACATATTAATATTAAAATAACTTAATTTCAGAGCACCACAAAGTCAGACCTCAGCACCTTTATGTAGGCTACCTTTAATGTAAGATCGTTCTTAGGTCACATACCAATTTAAAATCATAACATAAAAACTGCAATGGTACTGTTTTTAAAATCATGTGTAGTAGGCCTAAGTGTACAGTAAGTGTGTGTGTAAACATGCTTTAATGAAGTAGACTTCAAAAGCTTTTGAATTTGAGCTTATAGTTCTTTCATCAACCTGTCTTTTACATAAACTTACAAAATAGATACTTTAACTTAGTCCTCAGAATCAGATAGAGGAGTGTTGCTGCTAGCTCCGTTAAGGTATTTCTGTCCCTCCCAAACTGCATTGAAATGGTATGTTTAGCAGCCAGAATTTAACAATTTTCAGGGGGAGAAACCCCCTGACCCCTCCTAACATGATCCATATCACCCGTCAGAAAACAATTGCAACGTCTCAGATTGTGCCCCCCCAGAATTTTGGCTTGCATGACGCCCCTGACTACCTCCGCCTGCAACTCGGAGTGCGCTTAGCAACACAGTCAGAAATCAGAAAGAGTAAGTCAAATTTACCTACAATTTTACAGATGTTAGTTCAATTTTGTTTATACATAGTGTTAATACAATATGAGCCTGTATGACTTCACAATTGCTTTGTTTATAGCCGACTGATTATTTATTTATTTTACTCACATTTGATTTGCTTAGAGCAAATTTAGAACATTTAGTTTCTCCATATAGAGGAATTACAATAAAACAGATTGAAAAACCTTTGAATCTCCTCTCATTCTTTGTTCAGGCTGCCTCACTTGATGGGCCATTAGCCATTGGGGGGAGCGTCTGTCACACCCCTGGTCTGAATCTCATTAATATTGATAGGCCATTACCACCCCCTCGCATAAACCTCTTCTGACAAAAAAACTGTCATACAAAGTATGAATTCATGTTTTGCTTTATGTGAACAAATAGGCAGGATGATTTTCACATCATTTTAAAGCCAGAACTCGAAGCAACAACATCCATTAGTCAAAAGTCTTGTGGACACATATTTAGTATGTGTTTTGTGGTCTTATTTCAGCAACTTTCTTTTTTTTTTTTTTTTATAACCACGCATAAACATTATTCTCTTAAAAATACAAACATGTACATACATGTTGCTCACATATCATGGTAGCCCCGTTTGTGCTATATAGAGTGAATTTATACCTTTACCATTAACATGTTTATAAATAACTGAAAAAAGCACAAATGTCAGTGCATGTCAAAACATCCCAAAGGCCCCAAAAACACGCTGGTCCCCAGAGGGTTAACAATGTCTTTACTCCCTTTCTGGGCCTTGAAAGTGGTCGTTGAGTTGCTGTCTATGGAGGGGACAGAAAGCTCTCTGATTTCATCAAAAATATCTTCATTTGTGTTCCGAAGATGAACGAAGGTCTTACTGGTTTGGAACGACATTAATGACAGAAATTAATTTTTTTAGGTGAACTAACCCTTTAACAAATATACAAACTACTTAATGGGGCAATGGATGTAGATTCAGTGCAGTTTGCTATATCATACTTGGCAAAAATAAACTTAATGTTTAAAGTGCACTAATAAGACATGTGTTTAGGATATTAAGGTTCTCTTCAGACCAGGAGAAGGCAGCAGGTTGCTCAACATGGGTGTGAATCAATCACATCATGGATAAATGTTGTCATAGCAACCACAAATTCCCTACGGTTGACCATATGTACAATGCAGTGCAATGAAAACATCAACACAACCTTTGACCTCCCTTGGGCTGTTTGAAAATGTGTTGGTCTTAGGTCAAAAAGGGTCCAGCTTTATCTACCACTTGGATCATTCACGTACATTTTAAAAAATGAGATCTATTATGTTTTTATTTGAAGACTTATTGTGTGTATATATATCTATAAGTTTGGGGTTGGCAAGATTTTTGACTGGTTTTGAAAAAAAAAGCTCATCAAGGCTGCATTTATTTGATCAAAAATACAGTAAAACCAGTACTATTATCAAAAATATTACAATTTAAATGAACCGTTTTCTATTTTAATATATTTTATATAATGTAATTTTTTCCTGTGCTATATTCAGCATCATTACCCCAGTCTTCAGTGTCACATGATCCTTCAGAAATCATTCTAAAATGCTGGTTTAATGCTAAAGAAACATTTCTTATTATTATCAATGATTAACAAAAAAAACCCTGAAAATAATCTTTTGTAACACTACAAATGTCTTTACTGTCACTTTTGATCAAAATAGTGCATCCTTGCTGACAAAAATAATGAATTAATAATAAATTAAGCAAAAATATTCAGAAATATAACTTAAAAATCTTCAATTTAACCTTAGCATTATGAGGATTGACCCGATTGTTATGAGAATAATCTGATTTATATTTAATATGCTGGTTAATATGCAGGACTGTGTCTTCTGGTGTGTTCTGCTTGATTTTGAAACTATTATGAGTGAGAGTTTTGCTCAAGGACAAGCTGAAGAAAAACCTGCAATGTCGTAGCATTCACATGCTACTACGTCACTACAGAGCATGGGCCAGTCCCTTTTCTGCTGACACAGTGAGTGTGGATGAGTGTACAGTATGGAGCTTGCTTACCGGGTGGTGGTATAAGGGGGGGTGTGGTGTTGATGGAGGGAGGAGGGAAAGGTGGAGGTGGGATGTTTGGAGGAAAGAAGGGCAACTGCTTTGGGGAGGATGGCTTTGTGTCCGAGGATTGCTCTGAAACGACCTGAAATACACACATATCACACAGATATATGAGATCAGTGCTCTTTATGTCCATCAAGCACGCAAAAACACACCTGGATGTTATTTTCATCAGCGCTGTGACGTCTTCGGCCTTCCACTCGACTGATGGTCCCTGCATGTCCTCCGATAACATTGATCGAACCGCTCGACTTCCTGTTCACACCCACACACATAAATCAAAGTCAGATCATTATGTTGAGTCCATATGTGTGAGTGAGGAGGATTAAATGGCTTGCAGTGTGCAGTGCACATTTTATGAACACAAAAGATCCTGGCACTTTTTTTTTGTTCTAGAACACTTAGCACGCAGAGAAACACATGCGACCTCAGTCAACGCTATTTTCCAGCTGATCTGGGAAATCGCCTCTCATGTGCACGACAATATTTTTAGCTCATGTACACACAGCAGTTACACACTTGGGTGAATGTGCGCCGTGGTAGTCATCACCATTCATAAATCTTCAAGTCCCCTGAAACGTGGCTACAAATATCTTCAGTAATGCACAAATGAACAAGGCAATAACCTATTTCAGTCACTAAAAATTCATCAAATACAACAGAGCACATTAATACTGCATTGAACATTATGCATGCAGCAAGAAAGTAAGCGTTCAAGCGTCCAAGTAAAGGGCAGCCTGTCTGCAAAAGTCTCTGTCATTGTTCATGTTCTGATGGTGAAGTTTAGGACAGTCTCAACTACAGAAAAAAAAACAAAAAGCCTGAAAATGACTCACTTCTGGTGTGTCACCTACTTTCAGCAGACACGACAGTGGATTTAAGTGCTACCCTCTCATGATTTTATAAAAAAAGGGACATTAAAAATTCAGTCTGCAGTCTGCTCTCATCACATGCTCTGTGTATTTTGAATCACTGTACGTCATGCAGTAAACATTTTGCAGAGATTTCTCTATTTAAAGTTAGTACCCCAGAGTGCAGTCTGGACGATGGGGCGGGGCGACACTTTTAGGTGGGGCGACACGTGTCGCTCCGCCCACACCCAATTTAATTGGTTTATAATACCGCAATCTTATTGGTGTAAACGATTCAGTTCTGAGCATGCGCATTCCTTTATGTACGATTTTGTGAATGATTTGGCCGTATCAAATAAATATTAAATGCTAACTTTAATCTTATCTTATTATCAGTTTACCATGGTAATTTTTGTTAATATCTATTGGCTAATACTTTATTATACTTAAGACACAGTATAGATTAAGTTATTGTTTAAAAACGAACGCTTGGTGACGTTACTTGTACTTCAGGGAGATGTTTTACATTAGATTAGTGCGTCATTCACTTGGCTTCTTCATATTTCTATCAGGATCGGTGGATCAGCACAAACTCGGGATTTTACGCAAATGATGATAATTGACTGAATGTAAGCAGCTGATTTTAAATTCTAATGCATGACCGTTTTTTGTTGTCATTTTTTTAACGAGATTGTCCAATGCTTGCATTATTTGGTACAAAGTGCAAATAAAATGTTTAATGGCAATCACGTTTCCTGGTTGATTTCATACAATACAAGGGGCTATTGGTTCTGTAAAGCCCTATGTTATATTTTTTAAAGATTCATGTTTTCTAATAAGTGTCAACCGGTTATGTACGACTTAAAAATCCAATTGTTTATTCATCCATCGCATTGCGTGTTCATGTTCATGTCTACTGGATAAAAATGGTTACAAATATTAACACTCACATATAGGCTAGCTGCATAACCATAAAAAAACACACTGCTATAAATCTGTGCAATTATAATAGGCTGTAATAAAATAAATAAAGTGATATGAACATGTAGGCCAATTGCTTAAATACGCTCTTGAGCACATAGCCTACATTATAATATTTGCTATAGATCAACATAACATCTGTTTTAGTAAAAACAAAAACAAAATTTTTTTTACATTTATTTTCACATTGCAGCGCTGCACGGGTTTTATTCCCATTGTACGCACATAACCCAATGGCCAGGGCTTGCTATTTGGTAGCCTGTCTTATTTGTCACCGTGGTTTTGCTTTAAAATAAAATAAAACACACTTTCGGATTTATCCTTTGTTTTACTAAAATGCTGGGAATTATCATAATTTGTGTAAAATCCCGAGTTTGTGTTTATTCACTGATCCTAATGGAAAAACGAAGAAGCATAAACGAATGATGTAAAATTAAGGAGCTCTGCATGACACGCGGAAAAATATTGTCTAAATCAGCCCACATAGAAATGATCTCTCCTTTGATCTGCCAGTAATTTCATGCAGTCATGCTCATTGCCCACCAAAAGTGGCACGGACTTATCTGCAGGGAAAATTAATATAGTAGCCTATAGCTAGGCTAAATCTCAAACAGTGTATTATTTATCAGAAACATATTTTGTGATATCGCCAAGCCATAAAACTGCTCAATATTAAAGCTTACAATATGACTGTATGTAAAGCTGCTTTGAAACGATGTGAATTGTGAATACATTTTGACAGTAACTTCATCTAACTTGATTCGTAAGTTCATCAAAAGATCGTTACTGAAATCACAATGGTTATCACTTAATATAGTACGGCCAAACAGCGTCATAGATAATTCATAAACTCGTACATAAAGGAATGCGCATGCTCGTGCCTCAAGCGTCTATGCCAATAAGATTGCTGTATTCTAAACCAATAAAATCGGGTGTGGGCGGAGCGACACGTGTCGCCCCACCTAAAAGTGTCGCCCCGCCCCATCGTCCAGACTGCACTCTGGGGCTACTCATTTAAAGTGACCGTTCACCCAAAAATGCAAGTTCTTTCATAATTTCTTCACACAAAAGAATATTTTTTTGTCAAATGCTGGTAACCAAACATTTAGACATTTCTCAAAATAACTGTTTTTTAATGTTCCACAGAAGAAAGAAAATCATACAGGTTTGGAATGACATGAGGGTGAGTAAATAATGACAGAATATAAATGTTTTGATGAACTATCCCTTTAAAGCTGCGAAAAGGAAGAAGCAACATATTTTTTGTGACGTACATCGTGATTGGATTATGAGATACGGGCGTTGCATTCAAAAATGGAGGCAGAGAAAAACAAGATTGCAGGGACAGGGTTTTAGCGGATTAAATGATTGGAGAAGTCCTGCATATGTCACCAGAGAGAAGACTTACTGGAAGATCCAGATATGACATTTTGATTAAACATTTTTTAAACATGCTTTTAGAAAATAGATTTAAATATTCTTCCTAATTTCTTTGTGGAACTTCCACTTTTCCAATCTTCATTTATTCTGTTTTTTCCTTATTTACTTTTGCACCCGAACCTCGACAATATTTATCAAACATTCCCATAGCTTTTTCAACACTATTGGAATCTTTTAAAAACAAAGTGGTATCATCCGCATACTGGAATTGCCTTCTTTTAAAATGCCTTTTATTTCTTTTTCTCCTATTATCGCTAAACCCAACGGTTCAGCAACTAATGTGTATAGTAAAGCCGACCAAGGGGCATCCTTGCCTTATGGATCTAGAGATTTCTACGTAATCTGTTAAAAAACTATTTATTTTAAGACTAAAATAATTTTAAAACTAAAAATATCTGTGTAAAAACATTTCATCCACTTTATGAAATTATTCCCAAAACCAAATCGCTTAATCAAATCAAATAAATATTTATGTTCCACCCTATCGAATGCCTTTTCTAGATCTATACTGAATAAAAAACCATAGAAATTCATATCTCATTCATAAAGTAAGCAGTCAAGCTATACCTGAATATGCACATGAACTCAAATTACCTTTTTTTTTTGTGCAAAAATACTGCATTATAATGTAGCTGAACAAGATCGAATAACAATCTTTGTTAAGGCCCGTTCGATTCCGAAAATGCCACCTCATGCTCTGTGTTTAAACGGGCGTACTGTGACTGACTCCTGCATCCTGTCTGTGCGTGTATGTGTAATAATGAAAGCCGGACTGTTGCTTTACCCTTGAATGCTCCAGTTCATACACGTCCCCCTGAGCAAGGCATAACCTTCAACTGATCGAAGAGAAGTTCAAGGAACGGCTGATTAAAAATCACCCCCGTTAACTCCTGCCCAGGACCAAAGGCAGTCTGGACCACCAGGACTGAACCATGGTGTGTGTGTATTTGTGTTGTGTCTCATAGAGAAGTAATAGTGAAATATTAGGAGGTTTCAACAGTCGGGATGTTTTCTTCAGGGGAGAACAGAAAACAAGAGCTGATAGAAATCAAGAGCTAAAAGAAGAAAAAAAAAGAAAGAATTAAAACTGGCGTAAACAGGGATGATAACGTGCGTATGGAGCGTTTAAGACAACAGCAGAAAGCCATTATCACGAAATGCTGCTGTTACAGGAAATAAGAGTCCTATACTGTCCAAACAATTCAACTGCACATGATGTTTCAAGAACAAAAATACAGAAAACGCAGGCAGAAATTACATTAACTATAGTAATGCTACTCCCTCTTCATTAGAGATTCTTGATACAATTTGTTTTACACTGTATGCAAAGGCTGACTGGCCTTCTCTTACGTGTTGTAAGCTGTTCCATAGGTGCACCTCTCTACTTCAGGGAAAATACTTCAAAATACCTGTAAATGGTTTTAGGACTCAAGCCAAAGACATTTTAAACCAAAATGGTGGCTATTGTCAGTGTTTTAAAGGGACAGTTCACCAGAAAAATTAACAATCTGTTATCATTGACCCACATCTTGTTCCAAGAAAGAAAGGGTCTGAAATGTGTGTATGGGTTGGTCTGATTGGTTAATACTGATACATTTGATTTAGGGTTCATGTACACACCTGGATGAGTATTCAGGCAGATCACTAGAACTCTGATGCACCTGGAAAGAGAGAGAGAGAGAGAGAGAGAGAGAGAGAGAGAGAGAGAGAGAGAGAGAGAGAGAGAGAGAGAGAGAGAGAGAGAGAGAGAGAGAGAGAGAGAGAGAGAGAGAGAGAGAGAGAGAGAGAGAGAGAGAGAGAGAGAGAGAGAGAGAGAGAGAGAGAGAGAGAGAGAGCACATTCATATGAATACACACATATTCTGTGTAGACAAGTGATCTAAAACGTCTTGGGCCATCTAAAGTGGGAGCATTTTAAATCACCATATGTGCTTCCAAAGTAAAATGTGTTCTAAAAGGTATAAATCCAGTAAGTTGCCTCCTAAGATACCTTGTTTTATCCAAATTCTAAGGTAGCTACACATGTGAAGGCAGTCCCAGAATACACTGCAACAAGCTCAATGGAAAAAATTAAAAAATTAAATCTGGCAGACAAGGCAATAGAGTGGTGCAGGTATGACATTACTTTGTAGGCCAAAACGCGGAAACAAGTTAGCATTTTAGCACGTCCGGTTCCATAGTCCAGAAGTCAATGGGTTTTTTGAATGGGGTTTTGGTCAAATGGCTGAAATAAAGTCTGTGGTGACCACAAGCTCAAGACACTTTCATATTTTATTCTACGACATAAAATACATCAGCCTTACCCCACTTGTGGGTTTTTTTCTTTAGCTGTTGCTTGCTAGCTGTTGCTTAAAAAAGGCGGTTGCTAAATGGGACTACAGAGGCTGTCGGGGACATTAAACGTCATCACCCCGAACAGGTACTCAGTTCGCTTTTACAGCCTCATTATGCTCATAATTGTGCTCTTATAAACTATTATAACTCAGACTTGGAAAATGTTTTTAGATAAAAACTGAAAGAGTTGTTCATCTGTGAAAATGATCTTGATGGACAAAACTTTTGTTGTTCACAGAGCTTGTTTTTGTGATAATCCAAAAGCCTACGGAAAAATCCTATTGGGTTTTTGTCGAGGGAACCAGTGTGATGCTAACTGCCGGTTGGCCTCCAAAGTGACGTCATACCTTCACCACTCTATATGTTGCATTTTTAAGGTATACAGTTCCTGCATTCCCAGGGAATCGAACCCATGAACTTAGCATTTCTAGAGCCATGCTGATATTCTACTGTTTAAGCTACATGAATATAAAATTATATAAAATTATGATTAAAAAATACATTTCATTATGTGTCGCCCAATATTTGTGTCTGCTATGTATTTGTATGCTTACGAGAGCTTATTATTGTGCTGTTAGCTTAGCAACATGCTATCACTAAACTATTGGAATTAACTGAAAGTCGAGTATACTGCATAAAGGACTGTTAGTGCATTCAAGTCACCTTGGAAAGATTGTATTTACGAGTTGAGTGCACATAAACATATTTTGTAGAAGTAGCATATTTTTTGTAAAATAGGTACATCGGCACCTTGCTCCAACTAAAGTGATCTGAACGCACTTGACACCAAAATAACGACTTCCCAACTCAATGTAGAGCGCCCCGAATCAGTCATTTATGAGCTTTTATGACAGTTAGGATGCTCCCTTAGAAGGTCGCTGTCTATGTAGGCAGCGACCTATTTTAGCAAGGTATTTCACTAGGCTTTGGAACAGAGCTAGCAAGTCTGAAACAGCAGTAAATGCCCGGTCACAACTCATAATCAACATTCTAGTATAAAACATCATGAGAGAAGTGAGGGCATATTTTAGATATGCTAAATGTACCATGATTTTGCTGGATGATGACAGGCTCAGGATCTCTAGGCTCATGCGTAATCGTCTTTGTTTGTCACAGTATGCCTTCCAGGTGTCCTCATTAAAACCATAGTTAAAGTAGTCAGACAGATCCGCACCTGCGTTTATACACAACATGCACTGTGAGAGTTTGTACTAGAGAAAACGTACATTTGAATCTGAGGTACACCACACACTTTACAAGTCTTAACGCAATCAACTGCACCTGGTTTCCTCCATGGCTTCTCCTCAAAGGACTCCACATCCACCTGCAGGACACTGCCTTCAGCATCCAGATCCAGCCCTCTAGACTTGGAGCCTGACTCACAGTAGATAAGACTTTAGAGGCTGGATTCCCACATAGAGATCAAACCAAACCCAGAGAAATTTCCTAAAGGGATCCTTATAATAATATAAGAAGTGTAATTTTTATTATCATTTGATCAAATAAATGGTCAATGAAAGGATGCCAACCTCAGGTCGTCAAATTAAAACACAATTAGATGAGCTCTGAGCTGTATTGTTTCCTATTCATTGATAAAAAAAATATTTTCTATAAATTAAAGAAAAATCATTTTAGATAAATTTTTTTCCCTTTACAAAAACTCGGGGTGGAATACACTCAACACTGCAATATTTGTAAAAACAGAGAAATTTCTTTTTTTTTTGTACTTGTTTGCAATAGGTCCAAATTATCTAATGGGGAAAATAATGCAGTAATGGGTTTGCACAAATTTTTGGGGGGCACATTATGTGTTTGGTAATTAAAATGTTCTAATATTTTAAAATAGTATATGAGTTAAATATCAAATCAACAGATTAATTACCTGCACTTTATTACCTGATACAGAGGACTTTATGTTCAGATTGATGGAACTGGAACCAAATGACCTACAGAGTAAACCACAAAGAGAAAATTAAGTATCATTATAGCAATTTATTAGACCCAAAATGCCATAAGACATCATACGTATCTCTGTATGACATGAGAAGGCTTGACAATGTCAAAACCTCTGACTGAATTACTCACGAGCCCTGAGATCCGCCTGTTTTTATGTCACCGATGGTCACACAGACATCATCATCATCACTGTCTGATTCACTCTGCTTTGAGGGGGAAAAACAAAACGGATGTGTTTGTAAAGTTAAATTAATGCCCTACATTATCATGACAAAAATTCAATAAATAAAAAGTTTAAAACTAAAACAAGAACCTGGTAGCTGAGTCTATTCACACCATCCACATCACCAATCAGAGCACTGCAGAAGTAAGACATATTTTATAACCAATTAGATTATACAATAATGCAAATGTATTGAATGATAAAAAAAAGAGAGAGATTTAGTTACATTTTCAAACTAGGGAAAAATATGGCTTAAATTTAAATAACTGACAGTGTGGGAAAGCAATTCATACACAAGTGGTTTGAAGCAAATTAAAACATTTTTAATTACATTTTTATTATATATATATACACACACACACACACACACGTGTATTAATCCCGTATTCTTAATTGAAGTGTCGGTCAGGGGTGCGTTTCCCGAAAGCATCGTTAGCCAACTATGGTCGCAAGTTCCGTCGTTACCAATAGAGTTCAATGGGATTTGCGACCAACTTGCGACCATAGTTGGCTAACGATGCTTTCGGGAAAACGCACCCCTGGTCAGGTGTGTGTTCTATGGGAGAAACTTCATTTTCCTTCAGATGCACAGACTTCCTTTCAGCGTCATCTGCCTGTCTGATTTAATCACATGCACTAATTGAAGCTACAGAAACAATAAAAATGCTTTTACACTAAGCAAAAATGGGCAATGAGCAGGATCAATTTACAAGCACATCTTTAGCTGCAGGCCTACATTAGTTTAAGTGAGGCCTATATCACTGCGGCCTCATCAGGCTTATTTAAGGCCAATGCAACGTGAGGGAAAATTCTCGCTTGGGTTTGAGTTTTGCCCCGAGTCTAATGAAGGTAAAGCAATCCAACCGATGAAAAACGCTGCGTCAACTCCAAGAAACAGCTAACACGTCTCTACACTATGCTGGGAAGCAGAGGAATAAAACAATGGTTAATATTCCTTCTCATTCCTACTCCAGTGAGCACATAAGAGGAGCTTATACTGTATTAGCTCTGTGCACATCCAATGCTGAATTTAACAAGCGTCCAAAGAGTTCCATCAGACACGCGTGGCTTGATCCAATTTCTGAGCATTTTTTTGCAAAGAGGCCTATCGGCACAGACGTGTCCCACACCCGTGGTCATTACTAAGCGGTGAAATGGGCATTAAATATACACGCTTCATTTGTACACAGCTACGTGCCCTAACAGGAAATAAATGTGTCAGCCTCTCTCGTTCTGAGTCGGCACACCATTAGGTCTTGTAAACTTTCAGTTCAGATGCAAAATCAGCCGGGGCTAAAGTGACCTGAAAGTTACTGACATTGCCAGCAGCAGAAAGTCCCACAACGGCAGAGAATTTAAATGTTAATATGTGTGTGTGTGTGTGTGTGTGCTTGTGTTGGGGACATGTATTAGTAAATGCTGATGAAGCACATTTGTATATGCAAATTTAATCAAATGTGAGGAAAAGCTACTTTAAAAAGAAAAGGCAAACAGACATTTTGGAGAAGATTCATAAATCAACTGCCTGATTAAAGCTATGCCAACAAAATACTGCAATAATTAATCCAAAAGTCTTTGCAGCAGTTTTTACTTTATATGTCTGTCTTTTTACACCAGAGTTCAAACTATTACGCTCAGGGGTTATTGTAAATAAGTATAACACTTTTAGAGATTTTAGAGCTTTTATGCAGAGTTGTGAACTGTGTAGTCTACAAAAGTCTGGATAAGCATCCATTCATACAAACTTCGATAAAAGGCCGGTGATGGTAACATATTAGAAACTACCAACCAAGTTCCACTTCATCAAATTGCCAGTTTCCCATTGGAAACTCATCAATAGCTCAAGACATTTGCTTTGGCACACTCACCTGAACACTTCCTTTTCTGTTGTCTCTTCTTCGTCAAAATTGTCATCTATTTATGATAAAGAGATTAGCACAAGACTTGTGTTTTCACATGAAAACAGCCAGATGTTGTACATAGATTAAAGTTGAAGAAGTTTGTAGTTAATTAATTCTATAAAGCCTCCTCTATTATATTTGATACACAAATTTCTATGGCCTCTAAATGATCAATGACTACGTTTTCAAGCTGTCGATATTCGGGTTATGGTCGGGTTAAGGTCACTATTCGGGTTTCTGAAACATTCGGAATAACCCGTTTACATGCGTGAGCAGAGAGAGTCACTCATGTATTATTTGTAATCAATTGGCAATATCCCGATGTAAACGGCGACGCTCGGTTATCCGTCTGGACGTACGGACAACCTTAAGACGCTATATGCGTCATTTCCGATTCTTCTTCCTGTATCCAAAGACAACAACAACAGCAGCAGCAACATACATGGTTTTCACCACACTAATAAAGAAATTGGTTTCCTCCTCGCTCCAAAAGTATGGTGCTGTGCTGCGTCTCGCCATGTTTACCTCTACTTTTTGTTTACTTCCGGTATACTGCACGCGGGTTTTTGTGGCGCATACAAGAAGTTCCTCTACTCAAAAGACCAAGATTCCTTGCGAATAGAACATGCACAGAACACAAATCAATGTTCCTTTTGATGGAGATATGCCGATACACGTTTACATGACCAAATATTCGGGTTAGAAAAGGGGTAACCCAGGGATCATATTCGGGTTTTTAAAAAGCGGAATATGAGCATATTCGGGATTTTGCCGGTGTTTACATGGCCGTGCGCGACCGGGTTATTGCTAATATTCCGGTTTTGAACGGGTTATTGGCTGCTTGTAAACGTAGTCACTGTAATCAATACTTTGCTGAAAAACCTGCTGTACACAATCTACCACATGTCTTCTGCCAACTGATTGATAGTTTGTATTTTTAGCAAGTAAAAGTAAAATTCTAAAAACAACCCCATACAGTTCATGGTACATGTGTGTTTTTGCTGTGAAATCTGATACTGATTTTTGTTTAAGAAAAGCTTTTATATCGTGAGTAACATTTTTGAAAGTGAGTATCAAATATAAGAGATCAGTCTGCGTTTCCTAAAAGCATCATAATAAGCCTAAGTTGATCGTAGAGACCATTGGTGCCAATTGTTCTACGATCAAGGGTTGCGATGATTTTGGGAAATGCAGCCCAGATCTCTCAATAATCAATGTATTGCACTGAATGATATGTCACATATACCTCCCACAACAAAAACTACAGAGCTTTGATCATAAAACTAAGCATTTTAATATCGTCTCTTACTAAATATTATTGATAGAGAGAGTGACAACTGACATTTATATGCATGTTATGCAAGTAGTAGCCTAGTCTGTAATAACTATCTCTTTACATTACAAGCCAATAATTTCATCTTTTGGCCATAATATACATCAGCAACTGTATGGAATTATTTTTGTGCCAATAAAAATGAACGTAACTTTTCAAGAAATCAATGAAAATATAAATTGAAACTGAATAAAATATCTTTGAAACTGAAAAAGAATGAATCGCAGGCAATTTTTTTTTACTTTGTTTTTAATACACTGCATGTTTTGCTAACTATTCCTCATATTTCTTTTACTGATCTAAACTTACAAATGCGCTTCAAGAGTTTTCATTTACGCTTCTTAAGTTTTCGTTTGCTTCTGAAGTTTTCGTTTACGCTTCTGAAGTTTTCGTTTACGCTCCTTGAGTTTTCGTTCGCTGTTCTGACACAATTCTCTCGTGGGGGCGGGGCTAGTAGCAGTGTGTTCTCATTGGTTATTGAGTTTTTGATTGACAGCTTTCTTGACCTGGAAGTGAAGACGTCAGTGTTGTGTTTACATGTGTGGATGTGAGCGTCTGTAAGCGCAGCTTTCTATTTCATTTAGGTGATATTAAGTTTATATCTGTATTTATTTACTGCTACACTATATTGTTGAGATGATTTCTTATAGAAGGAATAGTACAGACAAATGATATAATTTGTCATCGTCGATATCAGAATACTGGATAGCCTACTCGTGGTAAGTCAGATTAAAAAAAAAAAATTTTTATTAATTAATACTAAACTAATACTATTTATAATACAGTACTTGCTTTTTCAGGTGGAGAGGCATATTAGAGCTCAGTGAGAGCCCATAACATTATACAGCAGTGTCGTCTTGATTTAATTGGTAAGTTAACCCAATCATTACATGACTTGTTTATCTAACGTTACATAAGGTTACATTCATATTTCCCCCCTGCCACCCCAAACAACATTGGGCTAGAGTACTGTACAGTATCTGTACTGTAGCCTACAGTACAAAAAGTACTGTATCAGACAATGACCGATGCCATTGGACCAGAGCGCTGTCAATCACTGCCCGATTCAACTTTAGCAATGTAAAGCCAATTGCTGATTAATTTGCGATGCAGAGTTTTTAAAAGAGTAGAGACAGGACTTGACCACATTCCACGTCTCTATTCATAATATGTAAACACTCAATTATTTTGAAGTATTACCCTGGGCGCAATATTTATTCTGCAAAATGCAACAAAATGCTTTTTCTGTGTCCATATTTGAGCAATAATAATGCAAAAAAAAAAAAAAAAAACAGTTCGGAGAAAAATGTAAAATTTTTAATTTTAATTTTATTATAGTCTTTAATAATAAATATATGTCCAAATGCAAAACCTAATACATGCAAGTAATTATGACTGAAAACATCCAGCAACTAGGGAATACACAGCCATGGATAAATGTTTATAGGGCTATACAGCCATCTACTGGTTACACAACAGTATTACAGATGATAAATGGTGCATGACTCAGGGGGTAAATATTTAGTACTGTAAAATCCCTTAAAACATTTATATAATTTGTTTGAAATAATTATTTTAAGTCTGCAACTTGTTACTGCATGTGGATGTTCAAAGCAGTTTGTATTGTTAGATTATAATACATTTCCTTTCTCACTTTCCAGGGAGTTGAGCAACTTTTCCATAAACAAAATTCTGATGCTGACACAGAGGATGGAGTGATAATACCAGAGATCAACTGTCTCCATCAGACAATAATCTTACTTTGTTCAGACATATCAGCTTTGAATGACTGGGATCCTGATCTTCAGACACCTGATGTATTTTATTTTAATATTATAAAATAGCAAATATTTTAATTTCTTTGGAGCTCTAGATTAAAACAAACACAGTTTACAAGTACACAAGAGGTTGCAGTTTATTCTTATTAGTCTATGCTGATCATGGATTAGCATACCAACAGCATATGAATGGGATAGTTCACCCAAAAATAAAATTCTCACTTATTTTACTCACCCTCATGCTGTCCCAGATGCATTTTACTTTCTTTCTACAGATAAATACGAATTAAGATTTTAAGGAAAGTAATCCATCTCTGCGAGTCCTAAAGATGCTTTAAAAACCACACACAGTGACCGTGATGTCCATGCGACCTCAGTGGATGAATCAATGCCTTCTGAAGTGAAACAATAGGATAAGAAAAATACTAATAATGTAAACTGTTTTAACTATTAAAAATCACTTCTGACCAACTGTCATACATGGGTTACAATCCACTTGTCTTATATGGACTCACAGAGATAAAAATCTTTGTAATGATGCATTTTGTATGTATATTATGAGAATACTGTGCATTACATGTATAGTATGCAGTTAATGTTTTGTGGCTTCTGGTCTTTCCTGTCACAACATAATCGCATCCAAGACTTTCACTTTGATACTTGTGTATATGCTGTAGTGACAATAACGAATGTAAATTTATTATTTTATTTAAATTAATTTAACTGATTTTATAAGTCATAATTGAACCTGTTGATGATTGTTCAAATATATTTACAATTTTAAATGATAGAAGATAATATTAACTAAATGAAATAAATAAAATTATCAGCATGATTAAAAAAATGGCAACAAAAATATTCTTTGTGTGAAATATGTAATGAAATGCCCTTTGAGGTCTGTATCATCTGACAGCAAGCCACGATTGTAATTGTCATAGTTTAAATTCCTCTTATTTAAGTGATCATACATTTTGATGGTGTAAATGCATATGGTAACAATGAGAAATTTGATGGCCATGGTTGCCAACCTTGATTACCTGGTTGAAGTGAAACTTTCTTGACGGCTGAATATATCACACACGTATACTAGTAGGCTATTCTCTTTAAATTGTAATAGCACAACCTAATCAGAGCCTAACATGCAAAAGAAACATCAGGAATAAACAAATATTCTCCTAAAACATTGAACACAATATTTTAAGTAACTTTGATGTACAATTACACCTGAATAGACTGAAGAGATCTCTTGCGCTCCTAAAAGTTTCTGTTGACAAAGTAGTAGCAGCAGCAGGTAAATACAGATAAAATTCAAAAACAAGCATAACTTAATATCACTAAAATTAAATAGAAAGCTGCGCTTACAGACTCTCACATCCACACAAGTAAACACAACACTGACGTCTTCACTTCCAGGTCAAGAAGCTGTCAATCAAAAACTCAGTAGCTAATGAGAACACACTGCTCTAGCCCCGCCCCCTCGAGAGAATTGTGTCAGAACAGCGAACGAAAACTCAGGGAGCGTAAACGAAAACTTCAGAAGCGTAAATGAAAACTTAAGAAGCGTAAATGAAAACTCTTGAAGCGCATTTGTAAGTTTAGATCAGTAAAAGAAATATGAGGAATAGTTAGCAAAACATGCAGTGTATTAAAAACAAAGTAAAAAAAATTGCTTGCGATTCATTCTTTTTCAGTTTCAAAGATATTTTATTCAATTTCAATTTATATTTTCATTAGTTTCTTGAAAAGTTACGTTCATTATTATCGGCACAAAAATAATTCCATACAACTGCATGATACTAAAAAACAAAAACAAAACAAAAAACACACACAGTCAAAAGACTGAGGGACTTGAATCAAAAAAGTTATCAGATGGTGGAATCAATTTCATAATGTAAAATGCAGCCAGTTTAAGAATGGACAAATTTAAGACCATTTTAAAACCTGATATTCAGAACGTAATATCTCTACATTAGATTATATTGATTTATTCTTCACTCTGATTCCTCTAAATTGAACATGATATTTGTCATGACCTATGCCATATTTTACATGGGAAATTAATTAACAAATAAAACAAACAAATAAATAACCAAATAAGAGTTTAAAATGACCTGACCAACTGCTTTTAAATGTAGCAGCACTTACATCATGTTATGTTAGGTGAGTAAATGTATTTATGCCATTTCTCTGTAGGGTAGATTTGAAAGTAAATGTTACGAAAAGCGTGCAGCTGGATAAATAACGGTCTCTCTCTGTTGTAATAAACTTAGGGTCGGATGGATCCCTGATTAACAACGTATGCTTTTGGTTTGGTAGATGTTGGTCAGGTGCTTATTTTCATCTCATCACGAGGACGCTTGATTGGATTGCCTTCAGTCAGTTTTAAAGTTTGATCGTCCGTTTGTTTATTTCTCACCTCCATAAAGCCAGTCAGTCTCGTCATCAGTGCTCTCGTCAGCTGTTTTCTCTACCTCTCGTGTGGACATGATCACCTCCAGGTTTTTGCGCTTTGATTTGAGAGATCAGAGGCTCAGTTTAACTTCACGTAGTGTGATAATAGTTTCAGGGGTTACTGTCACAGCTGCCACAGTAGTGACACGCCGCGTGCTGGTGTAGCAGGTGCGCGTTACCAAAGAGACGCAGCTCACTCCACTGCACGCGCACGTGTGCAGGACCGCAGGAAGTTCAGCATCACAAATTAAAAGCGGAATGTTTGTTTGTTTGTTTATTTATTTATCTATTTATTTATTTATGTATGTATGGAAAAACGCGAGCTCACTTCACTATTTAAACCTTTTTTATAACTGACAAATCCTTTCCTTTATTCTTTATTCTTACCTTTTAATGTGTTACAATATTTTAAACAATGAACATATAATCAAAGGCAACCATGTAGAAAAGGCAGGCAATTTTCATGTATATAATATACCATCATATTTCACTTTTCAAAACTCCCAGCTGATTGCTACACCATGACGCATAACTACCGCGACGCCTCTGCGCCACGTCACCTTTGAGAGACTCACATGGGTTTGTTTTGAATGGTGCCTGTTTGACAGTTCTGCTGTTGTTTTCGTTCATTTCAATTTAAAACGCAAGCATTTGCGGAAATATGTTGCCCACGGATGGTGTCGTGTGTTTCCCCGGTCAGACGTGGGAAAAAGTGCTATCAAAAGTAAAAAAGGCTGTTGTTTTTATGGATGATCGGTGTTCGGAGAGTCTGCACTGGAACGGAGGAGCTGCGCTTCTGTTTGAGGCTGGAGCTCGAAACATCAAACAGTTCTCAAGCTTTGAAGCAGGTGGACAGAATGAACCCAAAGCTGTGTTTGTGGTCAGCACCGTGCTGAAAGGTAGAACCACAGACATTATCAAAGACATCATATCCCTCAGTCACTTCCAGTACTGTGTGGTGTTCACAACTGTTCCTCACTTCCTTCACCTGCTTGCGAATAATGTGACCGTTGATCTGGAGAGGAACCCGGTGTTTGAGCAGTTTGAAGAGAAACTGTGTGAGTGGATGGGTGATATGAACTATACTTCTGAGGTCATGTATGCTCCTGTGGTCTTCGCCCCTCTGACGCAGCACCTTCAACTTTTGCCTGCTTTCTCTGAAATCTTCCCTTTATTGGAAGTTGATCTTCAGTCCATCAACGAGAAGAGGCCGGAGAAAAAACGATTTGGGAGTCTGATGGATGTGGATATGCACTCTCTCCCACCTGAGCTGCAGATTCAGATTAAAGCTCTGGCTTCGGCCCTCAACACCCTGTTTGAGTTCATCAGTACCCGTGAGGAGAGCTTTTCGGTGGGTCCGATGAGCCGTCTGATCGCAGGGGAGCTAGCCAATCACCCACAGGCCAAAAACAGGAGGAAGGCGGCCCACAATAAAGCATCAGTGGTGTTTGTTGATAGAACCCTTGATCTTACAGGTGTGGTCTAATGTGTCTAAATACTCAATCATTGGTACTCAAGGCAAGGCACTACAGGGGAAAAAAACATAGATTTTTCATGGATTGGTCTTCTTTCAGACTAGTGAAAGAAAAATACACATTTAAGTGTTTATTTTATTAAAACGTATCTATTTGTATCTTTAGTATAAAAAAAAAATACCTTACAGAGCTATGTAGGCTATTTTCTCAAAATGTTTTTTTTTTTCATGCACTGAGCCAGAAATCTCCTTTAGTAACACTTGTCTACACCAAATTATCTATATTCTATAGGGGTTTACAGAGGGGTTCATTTGTATATAATCTGCTTGATTTGTAACATTTCATTGGTAAAATATGGTGACTTTTTCTTGCTGTTAAAAGTATTTATGGGGTGATAAATATAGATATCCAAATGGCCTGTGTAAAAACCTTAAACTCTAATATGCCAGCAAAATAAAACAAGAATTTTGAACCTGGCTTTTCCATGTAGATTTCTATTCTAAGCCTATTTGGATATTTAAACATAACATAACGAAACTTGTAAGACAAAACAATTATCTTAATGTACTCAGCTGGGGTAGTATAGTAAAACTTATTACCAGTGGTGTCTTGCCTTATGACTTGTTCTAATTCTATGTCCTTTCAAAACTTACTTACTTTTTCATGTTTCTCTTATTTCCCAATCTATAGGGGCTGTTGGCCATCATGGTGACAATCTGGTTGAGAAAATCCTGTCAGTGTTACCACAGTTGCCAGGTCATGTGACTGATGTTCAGGTGGACATGTTGGAGCTCACACACCTAAAGCAGACAACTGATACAAATGGCATTTTGGCACCAGGCTGCTTAGCACAGAACCAGTAAGTCTTTTTGTTGCTGTTGTTGTTTTTTAATAGAAAACACCCAAAAGCACTCTTGTAAAGACCATGCAAAGAACATGCAATGAGTGCATATTCACATTGTGGTGAAAAATTTTTTTATATATCTTGATTACTTTTTTAATTGTCTCACAAGCATTTTAATTTTTAATTAAGCGTTTTCAATTAAATTATTACATGTTCGTGATGGGCTGGTTATAATATTAACGGATTTAAGGTATTAAGATGCAGGTTCAGACCTATGGTTTGATCTAGGAGCCGATTGGAACGGAATAGCATTGTACTGAAGGGGATAGTTCACCCCAAAAATGAAAATGCTGTCATTATTTACTCACCCCCATTTCACTCAAAGCCTGTATAACATTCTTTCTTCTGTTGAACACAAAAGATGTTTTCAAAAGTGTTTTTGTTCCATAGAATGAAAGTCAGTAGGGTCTAATATTGTTTTTTTGACCCCGCTGACTTTAAAAATATCCACAGAAAAAAAAGAGTCATACAGGTTTTAAACATGAGGGTGAGTAAATAATATCAGAGTTGTCTTTTTGGGGTGAATTATCCATTTAAGAGGAAAATATGTAAAGTTACTCCAAGGTACCAAAATTTCAGATTTTTAATTTTATTTTTATAAATACTTACCGGTAAATATTTTATTTAACCATTTGCAATGTTATATATACGATGCACATTGCACATACATAATTTAAACATAGCTTAAAAAAGTAAAAGTAAACAGTATTAAAATGCAAAAATATTAAAATGCAGTAGTACTTGTTTTTTTGTCATTATTTCTGTTTGCTCAATTTTAAGGACATAATAGGCTGTGGCAGGGGCATATAAACATCAGACTTCTTGACCTGTCTGTCTGATAGTTTTGTCATCACTGGTGTAAAGGGAATGTCCCTACTGTAGCTTGGTTTAGACCAAAAACCTCAGTGCTGGTAAAGGATTCGAGAAATGTGGCTGTTCTCAAAGTCTGTCTGCTCACAGAAGGAAAAATCTGAGGAAACCATGAGACTTGGTTCCCCACATGTTGGCACGGGAACAATGCCCAGCCAAGTGTTTTTAATGGAGAACTACCATTTCTTTAGTCATCATAAATGTGTGTATTTGAATAACTAAACGGGTTTGCTTGAGTTTTTGCCGATGTCATTTCCCACGGGGCGGGATGTGGTAATGAATGACCCCAAATTTCTGCTGTTCTGTGTGATATTGTCGTGCTGCTCAATTGTTTTAACGCTCATTTGGTGAACTCGCTCACTTTCTGAATGTAAAATAATGTTTTTCCCAAAAGAACCCAGTCATGGTTTTTGATGGGATTTTTTTGCTTAATATATGCCCTTTTGTTCAACTCAGTCATGAGTGAAATCATCAACTGTCATAATTTTTGGTGTAATAACCACCATATAACCTTGCTGGCAGATGATTGTGTGGTGATAGTCATAATATTCTCTTGATACAAGACTTTTTTTGAAGCAAGTTGTGTCAATGTCAAAACTGAACCTACTTCATCTGGAAAGTCAAATGGCATCAGTATGGAAACCCAAACGCTGTTTACGACCCATTAGGTCTAAACCACTAGTTAGACGTGAGGTTTTGTTAAAGAGGAACTTGTTTCGTATGTCTGTTTTCTTTCCAGATCCCATCAGACAGGGATTCAGGGAGCACATGTCCATGGAAAGAATTCAACTCCAGAGCGATTGAGTTAATGGGACAGGAACTCCTCTATGAGCTAATGATGCCAATGAATAAACCAGTTTCACCTTCATTCCATGCAGCCAAAGCTGCCAGATTGATCTAGTCTCCATTGCGGGCTCCCATTGTGACTATTTGTCATCTCAACCAGTGTTGATGGAGAGCATTGAAGCTGCTGTTTTACCTACACACACAGATGAATACCATATTCCAAGACCACATCCCTTTACCGCCATTAGCTGGTTACAGTAGCACCGCAGTCCTGAGTACAAACACACTCTTGAGACCTCCATGTAAATATACAAGCGCTTACTGTTAGCCAGATGGTGTGGAGACTGAATGGGACAACTCTCCGTTTGAAGAGCTTTCTGTCACTGGATGTGTGTGTGTAAAAGTCTATTTACAGGCTATAGAATTGGTTTTCATTGTGTTGCCATATTTCACACATTTGTAGCATTTTATTTTTGCCCTGATGGCCACTTCTAATGATAACCTGTGTTTTTTTGTTTTTTTTTGCAACGGGAACAATCAGAATTTAGTGTCATGCAATCATTCTCATGCCCTTCGCTAAATCTTTTACAAAACATGAACTGGTCAACACAAAATGACTGAAGAGATTATTTTAATGAGATGCAGTATTTATTATAAGTCTATGCAAATGTTGGCCTTATGTGAAAATGCCTTTTGCTTGGCTGATCATGTCCTTGACTAGAGCAGCGTGAGCACAGGGAATTGCCTGACAGGCTTGGCACATTTCTCCTAAGGACTATAAAAAAACATGCTCTGATCCCAAATAAGCTTAATCGTGCTTCCAAATGCAGAGATTTTGTACCTGACAGTCTAGATTCACTCGTCACTGTATTTAAGCCACCGTATATATGGAGAGTATAATCCATGCAGGTTTTTAAAATGTTGAATGTGGAATAACGACAGTAGAGTATCCGCAGATACCACTTGATCTTTCTTTGGTTCATCAGAATTATATTATGTTCATGGACCAAACTTCACCAAACTTTCCTTTTGTCTGTTTTACATATGCTAGTTATTATATTATTATATTATATTATATTATATTATATTATATTATATTATATTATATTTTCTGTAATAATTTCTTTGTTATACTTTCAAGAAATAATTTTGGGAAAACGAGAAGGGCTAGACCAGGGAATTTTCCCTCTCAATATATGCCAGAAAGTTTTTATATATACACTCACCGGCCACTTTATTAGGTACACCTGTCCAACTGCTCGTTAACACTTAATTTCTAAGCAGCCAATCACATGGCGGCAACTCAGTGCATTTAGGCATGTAGACATGGTCAAGACAATCTCCTGCAGTTCAAACCGAGCATCAGTATGGGGAAGAAAGTTGATTTGAGTGACTTTGAACGTGGCATGATTGTTGGTGCCAGAAGGGCTGGTCTGAGTATTTCAGAAACTGCTAATCTACTGGGATTTTCACGCACAACCATCTCTAGGGTTTACAGAGAATGGTCCGAAAAAGAAAAAACATCCAGTGAGCGGCAGTTCTGTGGGCGGAAATGCCTTGTTGATGCCAGAGGTCAGAGGAGAATGGCCAGACTGGTTCGAGCTGATAGAAGGGCAACAGTGACTGAAATAACCACTCGTTACAACCGAGGTATGCAGCAAAGCATTTGTGAAGCCACAACACGCACAACCTTGAGGCGGATGGGCTACAACAGCAGAAGACTCCACCGGGTACCACTCATCTCAACTACAAATAGGAAAAAGAGGCTACAATTTGCAAGAGCTCACCAAAATTGAACAGTTGAAGACTGGAAAAATGTTGCCTGGTCTGATGAGTCTCGATTTCTGTTGAGACATTCAGATGGTAGAGTCAGAATTTGGCGTAAACAGAATGAGAACATGGAACCATCATGCCTTGTTACCACTGTGCAGGCTGGTGGTGGTGGTGTAATGGTGTGGGGGATGTTTTCCTGGCACACTTTAGGCCCCTTAGTGCCAATTGGGCATCGTTTAAATGCCACGGCCTACCTGAGCATTGTTTCTGACCATGTCCATCCCTTTATGGCCACCATGTACCCATCCTCTGATGGCTACTTCCACCATGTCACAAAGCTCTAATCATTTCAAATTGGTTTCTTGAACATGACAATGAGTTCACTGTACTAAAATGGCCTCCACAGTCACCAGATCTCAACCCAATAGAGCATCTTTGGGATGTGGTGGAACGGGAGATTCGCATCATGGATGTGCAGCCGACAAATCTGCGGCAACTGTGTGATGCCATCATGTCAATATGGACCAAACTCCCTGAGGAATGCTTCCAGCACCTTGTTGAATCTATGCCACGAAGAATTGAGGCAGTTCTGAAGGCAAAAGGGGGTCCAACCCGTTACTAGCATGGGGTACCTAATAAAGTGGCCGGTGAGTGTATATTACTATACATATAATTTGTATATATTGTAATACTTGTACTGTCAATGAACTTGAAAGATTATCATATGTGTCTTGAGTGCTTGTTTGTGCAGTATGTATGGGCTGTGTTGAAATATTATATTTTGTATTGTAATGTTGTTTTAATGATCTGTTAGTACTTGTGTAGTCGTGTGTGCTAATTACCTCAGTATGTGCTCATTCTTTCATTCTGTCATGACGTGATCGGCACTTTAACTGAGTAATGGATGTTTGCTCATGAGTGAATGTTTTTGTGTTGCTGCATGTAGTTTTAGAATTCCCTAGGATGCCATGCTCAGTGTTTTTTTTTTTTTTTTTTACTTCCGTATGTTTCTAATTTAAGTTTGAGGGCAAAAACACATTTATTTTGCCCACTCTCTCTGTATCTACACTGGTTCCCCTTTTTTTTTTTTCAGGCTTTATTCTCGGCTGGAACTCTAGGACTCAGTGGAGGAGAACCAGTCCAGTTCCACACAGTCAAATCCATTCAGTGTGAGCGTGGGGATTTCTAGCTTTAGCTCAGCAGGGAAGCGAGTCACAAGGCTAGGGTTTGTTTAGCAGAGTCTAGACAAGCTCCAGGCAAATATCGAATCTTTTGATGCATTCTGACAGGGCCCAGCTGATCCTCAGGAGAGCAACTCAACTCCCTAGACTCTTAATGTCCTTAAACGTCTCTCGAGACGTTGTATAATGCCAACAAAGTCATTCATTTCTGACTTAGTTTTGCTAGCCCAATATTCTGGGTCATAGAATATGCACACATATCAAACAGATCATCCAAACACAAAGTGTTTAATGCTTCACTTTCGTTCCTCTACAGCCTCCACCTAGATTTCTTTTTATTTTTGAGAAAATATGAGTAGTGCTTGTCTGTTCAAAACACGTGCCACCACAATGAATGGGTTTACATGCACTTTAAAGATTTTTCAGTCTGACTAAACAGTCTGGTTTTTGGGATATCGCACTAACAGTTCTACATGATTGTAGCTCGGCTTCGACCATCGACTCCATTAGGTTCCTGTGTTGTGCGCCACGTTTTGAAAGACAGATGATCCACAACATGTATTTTACCATTTAAATATTCGATTCAGCATTATCTAATGAACAGACAGAAGAAAAATAGCTGGATTATGCAAACGGTATCTCTGCTGTATCTCAATTATAACTTCATGTTAATATTCTTACTGATAGGTTATTGTGAGTGGTCTTCTAAAGAACTGCAGAATAAAATGTTCTTGAATGGGTTTATCAGGCTTTTGGTTCTAACCTTATTTTTTAATACTAAAATGTTTTGAGTTTCTTTAGCTTTTTGCTAGGATGTTTGGGTTACTTTGCTTACTGGTCAGGAAGGATCAATATAGAATACTCGTTATGTATAAGTATCTTTGATAATCTAGCCTCAAGATAAGCCTATCCAATATATATATATATATTATTATTATTATTTATCTATTTTTTACTGCTGCGATGCATACAACAATAACCAGTGTAATAAACTGCAGCCAGATTCATGTTCACCTGTTATGGATAAAACTGAATGCACTTTTAATGCCACTCGCTAGACAAGTAACACTGTTATATTAAGCAGAAGTTTTGCCACAGGCATGTTTTTCCAATGAGCCTGGGTTGCTTTCTTTTTTATTAAGAACATATAAGAAGATTTTTTGAAGACCGTTTCAAATGTTTATTAAAAGTCAGTTGGGTCCATTGTAGTATTAGACCCCACTGACTTTCATTAAACAGTATAAAGGGGAAAAAAACACAGAGACAGTTTTTTAAATATCTTCTTTTAAGAAAGAAAGCAGTATAGGTTTGTAACAACATGGGTGAGTAAATGATGGCAGAATTTTCATTTTGGGGTGAACGGTCTCTTTTTGTGATCAGTCCTAGGGGATTGTTCAGTCCGTAACCTTAGTGAGTGAGCAATGCTATAATAGGGATGCTTGATTTAGCAAACACCGCTAATGATATTGGTTCTGACTGGGGTTTGTGGCTCAGCCCTGCAGTGCTGATACTGGCGTTGTTCTTGTCAGCTCAGGTGAATGTAATTGGCTGCATTGTGTTATTCTAGCCTAGCTATATCTATAGGCTCTGAAAAATATTTGTGAAAGGATTTATTTTAGGATCCTAATTGTGGGCTGTCTGGCTAATTTTGCCCTCTTTATTGTATGGTGTTTCCCGTTGTAATTGTAGGCTCTGTTTCAGGGTCGCTGGATTTAGTGTTGTTATGGGTGGTCATTTTCAGGCAGCCGTCTCTCGAGCGACCGGCGCGGGCTTCTGATAGGAGACTTCCTCTTCCTCGCCTGTGAGAACGCCGGCTTTTAATAACAGTCTAGTTGTACACTGCGCCTATTCAGGTCTGACTGGAGAAATGTTCAGATCTCTCTGTGTTTTTACTGTGGTTGTGGGAGAAATGTGAGCGTTTTTGTAATGAAAGCTGCGTCTGGTGTTTTGGTAGGTTGAGTTTGAAATACTTCATGAGGACGTGAATTTATGTTCTTCTAAATGGTAGCATGCTGTCTCTGGTGGGATAGATCGTGCTGTGTGTGAAATTTTGGTTATAGCAGATTTGAAGACTTGATGTTTGGTTAGCTAAAGGAGGAATATTTCACGGTCTGCTCTACTGCAACATCAACCAACCTTTTTAACGTCTTTTATTTCCCGCTCCAGTAATACAAATAGACAATTGCAATTGGCCAAGAATCTGTTTTTGGACTGGCAGAACGTGTGTGTGTGTGTGTGTGTGGTCAGGTGTGTTCCAGTCAGGCTGGTGTAATAGGTTGTTCTTGGCACTGCGGTAGAGCAGTGGTGCTTTGATTTTGTGTGTGTGGGACACTTCAGCTATGCCCTTGCTTATGTAAAGGTTTGTGACACACCCTTCACACTTCAACCCTATGCTTTACAACCATCTACCCAACTTTGTGCCCTATCCAGCCAGCATGAAACCCATGTTGTAATAGAACTCCTCAAGACATTGGCGTGTGTGTGTGTGTTGGGGGAGAGAAATGGACCACACTGCAGTGTGAGAAAACAACACTAAATGTCGAGCAGAGAGACTGTTGCATGCATATCACACGCTCTTTCATTGACGGCTAAAAAAGACAGTACTTTGTCTTTTGTCACACATTTGGCATGCTTAGCATTGAGTACTTGAGTGTTTGTTGAAAGATCATATTGTTTACTCACTCTTGCACCCCTGGCTAAATCCCTTCCACTAGTTTCCTGTCTCTGATTGACAGGTGGGTTGTTAAATCAGAATATGGTGTCAGGCACACATCAGGCCCACGCATCTCTGACTTGTAGAAATTTTACTTTTGGAACATGTTGTTTTGTCTCATCTCATCCCTCTGTCATATGCTGTCTCATTTCATCTCCTTTTCATCTGATCTTGTATCATCCTCATTAAACTTGTCTCATCTTCTCTCTCTGTCTTCTCTCATCTCATCTTTTGCATGTCATCTCTGTCCTGTGTCGTCTTATCTTCTCATCTAATCTCCTTCCTATCTCTGACTTGTTGTGTTGTCTCATCTCATCTTGTTATATTATCTCCCTGTCTTCTGTTTTTGTCTCCTCTCATCTCTCTGACCTGTCGTTGTCTCATCTCATCTCCTTCTCATCTCTAAATTGAGTTTTCATCTCATCTTGTCTTGTTTTGTCTAATCTCATCTTTCTGTCTTGTGCTGTGCTGTCTCATCTCATCTCATCTTATCTTCTCATTTCTTCTCATCTCAATGGATCTCTCCTCATCTTGTATCTCCTCTAGTTTCCTCTCTTCTCCTCTGCTCCTGTTGACTTGTTTTGTCTCTCTTTTCATCTGTATTATATCTATCATATATCTATCTGTCATATTTTTCCTAGTCTCGTCTCATTCCTCTCCTCTCTTCTCCTCTGGTTGTACTGATTATCAAGTCAATCTATTTTCAGTGGAGCTAGAGGATTAAGTAGATTTAAATGAGATGAAGACATGCAGTATTGATACATGCACATGCAGAAACTCTAAACCCGCAGCGGGCTGTGAGTGCGCCAGTAACTTCTCCTGAAACTGTGACTCTGCTCCCATTCATTGTGTGTTAAAGGTTAGTGCCTGACTCTGGGATTTATCTTCCGCTCAGGGAGTCTCAACATGAAACAAAATGAGCCACAGATGAGAGAGATTTGTAATGTGTGTTTTTTTTGTGAGTTTGTGTATGCCAGCCTTTTTTAGATTAATGTTACAAGATGTTGCCTTTATGTGTGTTGCATTTTTATTTTATCGCAAAAATTGTAGCCGAATGATGCCTATCTTTATGGACAAAGATTATAGCCACTAAAAATGTCTATAAATTTAATTGAACCATTCAACACACTCAAACAGCGAGAGTTGGTACTCACAGTATATACATGTTTATATTTGTATTTATCTTTTTTAGAACACTAACATTTAAATGTTTAGTGTCAGTAAGGTAAATAAATATAAATATACCACATTTACCAAATCAGCATATTAGGGGGATTTCTTAAAGGGATAGTTCACTTCGAAATTAATTTTTGGTATGTTTTGGCTTACCTCAAGGGCATCCGAGATGTAGGTGTCTTTGTTTCCGCAGTAGTTTCAATTTTGATATTTTTTAGGTCAAACCGTTCTTGTCTGTCAGTCATATAATGCAGGTCTATGGTCACCACCTCAGAGCATGCACAGAGAAGTCCAAATTAAACATGATTTAATGACTCGTAAATGTAAGTACACATTGATGGCCTAAGACACGAAACGAGCGGTACGAACAGTATTTATATCGTTTTTACCTCTTGTAACCACAGCCACGTCCAAGTGATCTGAGGGCGCGGGCGCTTCGGTCTGCGCAAGCGCCGGAAGTGATCTCTCGTGCGTGTACGTCACTCATTGTTTACACAGGGATTTCGGAAGTGTTACCTTTCACTGTGAAGATCTAAACATATTTAGATATACAGGAAATCGCAATGGAAGACAATTTCGATATATCAACAGACAACGTTGAATTTTTTTCGCAACCCCGCGAGAGATCACTTCGGGCGCTTTCCGGCGCTTGCACAGACCGAAGCGCCCGCGCCCTCAGATCACTTGGACGTGGCTGTGGTTACAAGAGGTAAAAACGATATAAATACTGTTCGTTTTCTCACACAAACCGCTCGTTTCGTGTCTTAGGTCATCAATGTGTACTTACATTTACGAGTCATTAAATCATGTTTAATTTGGACTTCTCTGTGCATGCTCTTTGAGGTGGTGACCATAGACCTGCATTATATGACTGACAGACGAGAACGGTTTGACCTAAAAATATCAAAATTGAAACTACTGCGGAAACAAAGACACCTACATCTTGGATGCCCTTGAGGTAAGCTAAAACATACCAAAAAATTAATTTCAAAGTGAACTATCCCTTTAAGGATCATGTCATTGTAACTAATGATGCTGAAAATTCAGCTTTGCCATCACAGGAATACGTTTCATTGTAAAACGTAATTCAATAGAAAAAAGCTTTTTTAAATTTTAGTAATATTTATTAATAACTATAAATTAATAAATGAGCGTAAGCGACTTATTTCAGAAACATACAAATCTTACCGACTCCCAAACTTTATATCACCCTAAAATAATTGGTGATGTCCTTCTGGAGACCTGAACAGTAATTGCAACAAAAAGGCAGTTTCAAACCAGAACAAAAGATGAAATATTCAGCTGTGGTTATCAATGAAAACCAGCTATTACATAATCTCATCCTCTGTGGATTTAAAGGCTCGAAACAACCCAATTTATTTAAGTCTCTTTGTTTGCCCTTACTTCTCCAAATGATGCTTACATAACAGTCATTCTCCAATCTCTTTGAGACGGTTGACATTTGTCTTTGAAGTAAAATGGCATGCTCGCTTTAGAGCTACTTTTCAGATTTAAGAAACTTTCACTCCAGTTTCCTGTGCTCTTTCCATTATTAAATCCTGACAGGAAAAAAAACTTGGACTGTATGTGCGCTCTCGTTGTTTCTCTAATGATGAATTAAGTTTTTTGCTTGCTTTGTTTCTCATTTCAGTTTTGTTTATTTCTCTCAGAGTACTGTTACAGATTATAATGAGCACGGAAAATACACACACCTCTCCCGTAGAGTGTCTGCCAGGTCTCCTTGTGTGTGTGAGCATATGTGTGCATAGTGTCATTAGTCCTGCAAGTGGGCGTAATTGAAGAATAACTGACCTGGATTGAATGCTGCTAACGAATGGGGGTTGTTTGTATCCTGTTGTTGATAAACACAGACTTAATCACGTCTACTAAATCAATCTGCCGTCACAACGATTATGGCATCGTAACACCGTGATAAAATAGCAAGTGTTACATTGGTTTTGGTTTTGGCATTTTCGGTTTATTTAAAGTGCGTTACATTGCAAAACACATAAAAGGTTATTATGAAACGGCATCCATTTATTGCTAATCACATTTGGAACCATTTTGTATGCAATTTACTGTCTGTGCGTGTATAAAGACTGATTTTAAGGAGTTCAGGAACACTTAGTCAGTTGAAGTCCATTCTTAAGTGCTCAGTCATGTGTTTCCAGGAACCCTGAACTTTCCCTACCACACACACACACACACACACACACACACACAGACTGGACGGTACAAGGAGGTAGTGGCGGGAATGGGTAATACATATTTTTGTCTTTGCAGACCAACACTGCCCTCCATAGGTTAGAGTACTAATGGAGGACAACGCTCTTATACAAACTCACTGAACCCCCTTGTCAGGACATCTAGCCTGGGGAACACTGCAGGAGAGGAGTGGAGTAAAGAGGGGGAGGTTTTTGGGGTAAATTGGAACCATGTTGCCCCTCCGAAACATTCCAAGCAGACCCCTCGTCTTCCTGGAATACACGCCGAGTCAACATACACATGCACATAGAGAGGGTCCAGTCTTAACTCTGGCATGTAAACGCTGAAAATGTGTGCATCTGTTTATGACATGCAAAATCAGTTCAGCCCCATTGCTCAAGACACACTACCTACCAACAAACACATAACATACTTGAACAGATTTCAAAGATCTGTGGTCTCTGAAGGTTGCTGAATGTCTAGTCCATTAAGATATCTTTGAGATCTTGAAATAGTCAATATATACAATTCAAAACTTTGTCATCTTCCACATTTAAGAAAAAATGTCATCCAAACTATGCATTTACACAAAATGAGGTGGTGGGAATTATGTAGAGACCAAAAAATGTTAAACTAAATAAACTATCTTAATTTATTATTATTTTATACGTTTTTAAAATTACAAAATTAAATTGTAGCAGTTAAGCATAGGTTTTTAAGGTCACGAGAAATTCACTCAAGTGTCCTTCTTTTGACTGGTAGTGTCCACCTTCATTATATTCTCTTGCTTTCATGGTGCTTGACCTCTAATCTGGAAACACAATGGACTAAGCGTTCCTTGCTTTTACAGTCTGTTAAAAAATTGAATGTTTTTTTTTTCTGCTTTCGCAAAAATTTGAAAGGAACTGTGACTACCCCATCATGTGATCTTATTTTTCTTATACTTTCCCTCTTTTTTTTTTTTTTGTCACATTTCTCAGATTACTGAGCCAGTTTGCGTTCTTGCGTTATCTATCATGTTTTTGTACTGTCCATCCACTCGCAATTCCCGACACAAGTCTGCGCTTTAGAACAACAAGCCCCATGTTTATTATGTAGGCTTTTGTCCTCTTCATTTTTGTTCCCTCTCTTTTTTGTCTCGTTTTTGGAGTAATGGAGTCAGACCTCTCTCTAGCACTGCCAAAACTCTGTCTGGAACACATTACAGCTGAGATCCAACACATGGCAAATGTTAGAGAGAGAGAAATAGACGGAGAGAGAGAAAAAGCAAAAAGAGCAAAAGAAAAACAGAGCAGGTTTAACATTTGGTTTCGGTGTCAGTAAAACACCCCCACCCTCCGTCGCTCGCCCTCATGTATCTTCCCTTTCTCCGTTCTGATTTCTTGTCCTTTGTTTCATGACATGCACCCTTACTTTCTCAGTCTCTTACCCTTCTTCTCCTCTCGTCCTTTCCTCAAAATTCTGCTCATTTACATATGATGTGTTTCCTCAGGCCGCCTTCCCCCGCGATTAAGATTTCAGTTTATTCTGTAGCTTCTCTCATCAAGAGTTTGTGTGAAGTTTCCAGTGCTTTATTAATATGACAAGCAGCACATAAGCCAGAACACACACACACACACACACACAATCCAAGAGATGATTAAAGACAGGAAGAGGAGGAGCCAGTGATGAAGAACAGAATGATGATGTCTCATTAGTCATAAGAGGAGATCATTTGGTGTATGAGAAACCCTTGTTGAATAATGATTGTAAAGTTACTAAAGATAGAGCTGTTTATTACTGATGGATGGAGAGGAGATTGAAAATGATGAATAGTCAATAGAGGGAAGCAGACTAATGATGTGTTATTGTGTCAATCTGCACTGCTTCTTAATTGTTTTTCTATGTAAACGCATACTTAACGGATGTCTTTGGCGGTTGTAATGCGCCTTTCTTTATGGGTGCCATGTTTTTAAGATGCCATATCAAGTTAAAAGAACTTACATTTTTTACTAATGGGTCTCTAGACCCGCTATCCTATTCCATTACTTTGTCTAGCTGTTTTCGTAGTAATGTTTTTTTGTGTGAATGGCCTTAACAGAAATAATTTGCTCTGGGGTGTTGTGTAGCCTAGCGGTTAAAAGTCTGCCTGCTAACCAAAAGATTACCGAACCACACAAAAAGAATCCAAAAGCTTTGTCAGGCGAACCCCTTTTGACAGATGTTCTTCAATCTAACTACACAAGTTTTCTGATTCATGGTTAATGCTCATATTGACATGCAGGTAAATTGATCAAATGTTTCAACTTTCTTAGCAATTCTTTTTTTTTTTTTTTTTAAGAAATTGTATCTACTCAAAACCCCCCTGCAGTTCCCTCCCTAACTTTACTATTTCCCCCAATCAGGAAACCCTGCCCTAGAGCAAAACGCTTAACCCAGGTTAACCCACAGTCATTTGATGGTAAATAAAGATTGGATTTTTGGATTTTTTTTGTATGCGTTACCAATGGATGAAGTTTAGCTCTGTTTTTAACTTTTTGTTGACCAGTAATCCTTTGGCATCACACATTCACCACATTCGTTCGTACAGAGGTATTCATACACTGGCGTTTTGTTTATTTTTTTGCGTTTTGTTGTTTTGTTTTGATGCAGTTTTGTTTTTTTGAAGTTTTTGGTATTCTTAGCTCTTTAATCATCCAATAGTAGTACACGTACGCATAGAGAGAATTGTTGAGATAACTGTTGTGATCTTGTTTTTGGGGCTTTTTTACAACCCTTGAGCATCAAATCAAATAATCACCACCATTCCACACACAACCCTTCATTATTTAGTGTTTTTCAAGAAGCTAAACCATACAAGTACAATTAATTAAAACACTGATTTTTACATCTCTGTTTGTTTTTTTACATTAATTAGTACGAATATTATATATAATACACATACGTAATACATTTTTTTTTAATTTACATCTGATTTAAATGTTTTTGGGTGTTTTAGTCGTCCTAGTTCTTCTAGCTCTTGCCTTTGTGTGTTATGTGAATTAGAAATAAACGAGTGTGATCCCTCATTACCTGCCCTGTTTTCCACAGATCTGCTGGTGCACGGTTGCTATGGGAGACAATGCTGGTTGCTAAGCAAAAGGAGGCAGTGATGGAAGTGAGGAGGCAACTGGTGGAGGCAGCCAGCAAAGAGAACCTGCCAATCAAAATGAGTCTGGGTAAGGCCACGGTCCATATTTAAAGCTGACAGACACACACTCACTACATGAGGCACTCGAGAACATTATCTCAAATATACCTATTCCCTATGGACATTAAAATTGCTCACAACACTACAGGATTATTTCCACATAGATAGTGGTAATCCAAAAGGCTTCAGAAATCCAGAGTTTGTTTAATTGGCAAGGTAATTTTTTTTTCAAGGTCTTTACAGAACGTTTTTACATTTACTGGAGCTGATTTACACTTTGTGTGGGAAATGCTGCAGAATACTGTGTAACAAGGCAAAAGTGTGTATTCAAAAACTTTTTACTAAAGATTTTACATCAAAAGCCATGACAAACATAGTGAACAATAGAGAGAGAGACTGAGTGTTAAAGACAGAAAGAGAACAAAATTGGAAAATGAATGAGACTGAGCAAGCGAGATTCAGTGGTTTTTAGTCAAGGACCCACAGCACCCCCTTCAGACAGCAAGTAACACTACATATGGGTAGAACGCCCATGTGGACTGGCCACTGAGGAAATATGAACCTCATGTTGGGATCACATGCTTTCACACATATGTTCTAGAGGTGCTCTGCTGTTCATAAGTTAAACAATAGATTCTGAAATGAGGGGTAAAAATACGCACAGGCATGTAAGACGTTCGCAGAGCTCTTAAATACACACGAACACAATAGCTATAATCAGTATAATTAGTGTGTTGGAGTTGAAAAGGAGTAGAGTAGAAGACTTGTGGAAAAACTAAAGGTTTGGGTTTGCCTGTTGCTGCATTTGTTTTAGTTTAGCTTGACCATTTTTACTTTAAACAGCTTTAATGTAATGGTTTAACATCAGTTTTAGTTTTACTGGTTTTCTACAATTTTAGTTTTAGTTAGTTTAGTTCAACCATTTTAGTGCAACAGTTTTAGGGTGTCTTGACAGGTTTGGTTCAATTAAAACGAACCCTGGTGCGATTGCTCTGTTAGTGCAGTTCAATTGAACAAGTGTGAACGCTGCCATACTGACCCTGGTGCGCACCAAACTAGCAGACCGAGACCCCTGAAAAGGTGGTCCAAACAAACTCTGGTGCTGTTTGCCTGAAATATGAGCGTAACACGGTAAAAAAGACATCAAACAAACCAAATACAGGACATGTATCATATGTATCACATGCCCAAGCCTGCCTGTTTTTTTCCCCATAATAGTCACAATGTTGCCCATTACAGTTGTTACAGACGTCAGATTTTACCATGTCTCCTTGCAGCAGAACGTCATTTGTGTTCAATGGAGGAATTCCTGGCACAATTTTGACTCCTGTACATGTTTTATAAGCTCTTCATGAGTTCTCAGCTGGTCAAAATACCATCATATGTACGCACATACAACGAGCGCGCTTAGTCCAGAACACAGCAATGTTTTGGATGTTCGGTAAGTTCCATCGCAAAAAATACAACATAAAAGCTGTTTTTTTTTTTTTTTTTTTTTTGGTGTTAAAAATGACAATATGAACATTAAGCAAACCAGGACTAAATGTATGATTTTCTTTATTGGTCTGGTTCAAAAGATCCAAGTGAACCGAACTACAAGTGTGAACACACCCATAGTTTAACTGTTCAGTCAACCAGCACAATTAATAAGTTGAATCAGAATATCTAGAAAAAGCACAGAACCTAAATGACAGGGGGACAGTTCATTGGTCGGACCATAACCTCTAAACTGAATCTTGTCTGAAGTTGTTGCAGGTCATCTCATTTATGGTCTTACGAATGCAAACAAGACAGCCCTTTTTGCTGTTTCTGTGGGGTTTGTTTTGTGTGTTTTTTTTTTGCACATTTAACTGTCAAATCCTATGAATCAAATGCCCTTCTTTTTTGTGTAACAACATCCACATCAGTCGCTGTGTTTTTTGTTTAGGAGAGAAAGAGAATATCATGATACCAATATGGGTTTGTATTGCTAAACATGGTTCTGATTCAAAAACACACAGGGCTGTTCTTCCAAAGCACACACACTATTACAGTACAGAAACTTTAGCCAACCTTTCTCACTGGATCACAGTTATTTCCTGATCTCCAAGCCAACAGAACTTTTACAGTGCCAGAACAATCATACTGCGTATCAAACAGAACAAGACACACACACACACACACACACACAGTATTTTTCTTTGCAATGCAGTCACAGCTGTTATAGATTTTGTTTTGCTTCATCTTGTAGCATCAGAAGCATTATTCTGATTGGCTGTCGTAAAGTGTGCTCTGGTGGTCTTCATTTTTGCATGAATGTGAACTCTGGTGGTCTTTTTTGCCATGTGAACCTGAGTGTGCTTGTCTGCGTGTACATACTCAGGGTCATTGCTGCTCTGTGTGTGTTTATGTACGTTCAGCCCTTGTTTCATGGTCATGTGATGGTTAGTCCTCCGTGTCTCTCTTATTTTTCTTCCAGCTTTCGGTCTGCTTGGAACATCTCTCTCTCTCTCTTCTTCCTGGTGAAGTTGTTCCCGGCACATTATGCAGAGTGATTCTTGAGTATTTTGCTAGAGCTTTTTTAAAGCTGACTCAATCTATAATAGCCCTTTTCAGTCTTTGGATATTTCTGGAACAAAATCCATTTTCTCAACATTATTTTATGAGCTGGCAAAATCTGATTGGGGTTACTAGACACTGCCACCATTTTCCCTAACCTAGCCACACTCAGAATGTGGCCATAGACATCAGAGCACTGCATTTTCCCTGATTCATTGCATACAAATGAGCTGGCGAAGGGTTCATTATTGAGAAAAAGGCTTTATGGGGTTGGTGGTTCTGCCTTTTTAAATTAGCCTAACTGTCTTTTTGTTTTGCCAGTTGTCAAACAGATTTCATGTGCATCTGCTCTCTGCCCTGCAGAGATTTTTAGGCAATTAGTTTGCAGTAGTTGGATAAGGTTCTAGACCCATAAACTAAACCATCTCCAGACTTGCACATCCAGATTTTACTGCAGTTCTGGAGGTCAGTCAGTTTTCCCACTTACCCCCACCTTGAGTTTGACATTTTTCTGCAAGAATGCTGTCTGATGTGCATGTCCTAATTCTACACCTTGACGTCTCATTAACCGTTGTGATTTCATTGCTTTCTATTTTTTAATTAATTACGCTCATAGAAGTAAGTGAGAAGTTCTCGAGAGGCACGGTTAGAAAATCCAAATTAATTGTATGCTTGTGAAATTTGGACGATTATGAGGTTGGAGCTTGTGATCCTGTCATCTTAAGGAAATGACCCTGAGAAGAACCACAGGGCTCGCTGCTCAGCCCGCCAATGATTCAATCTCAACCTTCTATCATGTAACTGCCCTCTGGATGTCTGCCTGATTTCTGCTTTTGGTGCATTGCTTGTTCTAGTAATTTTCTAGCCAGCTTTCATTCTGTCCGCACTCTTTTCTGTCTCTCGTTTGTGTGGTTGTGCATTTGGCTGGGTAAAAGCAAACATTGGCTGCATTGGAGTACAGGCTATACTCTCACTTCTGGTGGCTGTATGTATGAATGTGAACCCAACCCCCTGTCTCAATGTTAACACCCAGCCTCCACTCCTCACCCCATTTTTCCTTCTTCTTTTTTTTCCCCTTTTTTTTTTTTCTTTTCTGTGTTTTCCAAACTTTTATCTTTAGAAATTTGAGCATGATTTACAATATGATGTAATTGTACAGAAATACAGTTGTTTGTCATTTGTTTTCGTATTGGATAAAACATGAAATTAGAAATGACTTAGATATGTTTTTTTTTTCATATTTATTATTAGCTGAAAGGATAACCAATTGGTTAAAAAGACAGAAATGGAATAAGCTGCTGAACTACATGAAATATATTTCTCTTTCCCTCTCTCCTTCTCAACCCATAATAACCTAAAAAAAAAACTCCAGGGTCAGTGAGGATGTGTTTCTGTGTTGGAGTGTTTTTGTCTGAACTGTGCCAATGTAATAAAAAAGCTCAGAAGATGACCACAGACAAACACTTTGACTGTAAGATACATCACATATACACTTATATTTTTGACTTGTATGTCATTCATGATGTTACATTACCAAGCAGTGTGAACATTAGGTCCATCATTCTTCCAGATGCACAGTTTCAACACAGATGGAGGAACTAAAGCATGCATGTTGTGGTTTGATGGTGTGTTTGAACAGCAGTGTGCTGATTGGGATAATTTTACGAAGGTAAAATGATCTCCTCTGCCTGCCATAGTGTGCCTGTTTAGGTATTAATCTGTTTAAATTAAACTCAATAAACCTCTGCTTTGATTAGCATTGGAAGGTCCAAATAATTCTAGTGAATCAATTCATTCGAATGGTCTGACTGTTTCAATGAACTAGTTAAAACAACAATTAATTTAGAAGTGTTCCCAGAATTTCTCATGAGGAATTTTATGTTTTAGTTGTGAATCAGTTTGAGGTAATCATGAAAAAGAACTTGTTCAAAAGAATGATTCATTTGCAATTTAGGCATCACTTTGTACTTTCACAAAGTAAAGATGGTTTTACTTAGTAATTCATAAATCATTTTATTTCATTTGTTACAGCTAAACATCCGCAAATAAACGTACACACACATTGAGTTATGTTGAGTCAGTTCCTAGTAATATTATAGTCTTGTGTATAGTCTTGGGCAGTTCATAAGAACTCACCCTGAAGAGACAGGATAACTTTTTTCCTTTACCATAGTGTGTGTGGGTGTGTGCGTGTGCGTGTGCGTGTGCGTGTGCGTGTGCGTGTGCGTGTGCGTGTGCGTGTGCGTGCGTGCGTATGCCCAGTAAATCTGTGTGTTGGTAATGTATTTGCATTGATGGGGACTGTAGTACATTTTCTCTGGAGTTCAAACAATGTTTGAAGTTTTGTTTGACACCAAAGATACAGATGAAGGTAAACACTGAATTCAGAATGACTGAATGTTGTTTTGTGTAACTGTTGAATCCAGACAACTTGAATAAGATGCTTATGTTTTTCTCTCTTTTCTCAGGGCGCGTTACAGCCGAACAGCTTTGTTCATATGTTCAGTTGTTTCGGGACAGTTGGGGGGCTCTGGAAAGTCACAGTGGGGTCCTACAGCTGGGACTGGCTGCTGCTCAAGCTCTCCGTCATCCCGCTCTCCCGTGCTGGGACGCCTGCCTTGCTTTTGAGAGACTCCTCCTGCAGGTTAGCCAATCACACAGCTCACTGATCTGTTTATAACAGGCTATAGAGTTCTGTTTTATGACATCCTGAATGCAATGCACTACATATCTCTACTCTATTGTGAGAGTTAAAGATGAAGTGATTTCTGTAGGCCTCTCCTTTACTGTCTCTTTGTCTAGTACACACTGTGCAAATATTCATGGCTTTAAAGGACAATCGATATTTGCTGAAACAGCACTTGAATCTCAGAAGATCACCAGAAATCATGTTAAACCAGTTATGTGCCCCGAAGTGTCCATCTCCATTAATATTAGAGCAGGATAATCTGTGAATTTAGTTCATAGCTATTTTTCTGTTGGCACTGTTCTGTGGCCGTAGTTACGTAAAGCTCCTGGATGTGTAATAGATTTCTATTCTAGCGCTTCAGTCTCCAGTGATATCACTCGATACTCTAGAATATATACTTTATCAGTCATGAGAATCTGGCATCCATCCATCCTTTATTTCATCCATATTTTCATCCATCCATCCATTATTTAGTACATCCATTTAATACATCTGCAGTATTCATTCATACATTAATTTATTCATGCATCCATCCATTTGAGTATGTGTCCTTGTGCATACTTGCCTAGGGACTACGGATGTTAATTAGCAATGTTGCTATAATCCGGCTTGTCAACATTTAGTATTTTATACTAATGTTCATTAACATGCATTGTCCCTATAAAAAAAACTTAAAAAATCAGATCCATCCGCAGATTCGTCCATCCATCTGCAGGTCCATCCACTTATCCATATACCGATCCATCCATCCATCCATCAATCCCCTCATCTGTGAACCAATCTATCCATTAATCAATCTATCCTCTCATCCAACTACTGATCCATCCACTGATATATCCATCTGACCAGGCAACTAACCAAAAGTCTGTCTGTCTTTGTCAGATTCTAAGAAGCTTTATAATAAACACAGGCTTGTTTCGAGCAAACATGTGTGATACAAATGTTACATTATTTAATATTATCAGAATATCCGGTTCTATGTAGTATATACATTTTTGTATTTTATCTTAATGCAAATTGTACTGGTCACTTTAAGCTCAGTGGTTGTGTTCTGCTGTTGGTAATGTACTCTCTATAGTTTCCTCTGGTGTCTGCAGGTGCAGTGAGTGAGTGAGTAAACAGTCTAAACAGCCTAACTGGCAACAGCACTCAGTAAACACTCTGTGTTTGGCTTTGGGGGGAAAACAGAGAGATTCTTTAAGCATCAGTAGAGTTGCGAGGAAGCTTGGATCGGAGTACTCCAGTGGGTGTTTAGCTCTCTGAGGACGCAAAAGAGAAAAGGAAATGCTTTCACTGAGGCCCGTCTGGGGCGGATGCACGCGTGTGCATCACATCACAGGTCAAGGGTCAAATATGTTGAGGACAGAGGGAGTGAGGGAGACGTGGGTAGAGAGAAAGGACAGAGACCTTAATGGGAAATGTAGAAAACAGCGAGCCAAGAGAGAAGAAACGCAAAATGAAGGTCTTATGAGAGATTTGGGATAAAAATGTATTAGAGGATTGAACTTATCAAAATATCTTACCACACTAGAACATGCAAAAAAAAGAGCGTTCCAGACTAATATCCTCTCTCTTCTCCATTATTAGTTTTCACAGACTGTTTTTGATAGAGTTTCTGGTTCCTGCGGCTGTAAAGAGAACAGCGGGTAAGCTCAGCCCATAGGAACTCATTATAAATCAGGAAAAACATGAGGCAGAAGCAGGCCAGACTGGCCACATCAGCCAAACCACCAAACAGCTAAACAGCAATCAGCACTCAAGCTTATAAACCTTCAACTCTCCTGTGGGCATCAGTGCTCTGGGGGAAAACATAGAGAAAAGGTGTTTACTAACATTTAAAACATCATGTTAATCACAAAAAAGGGTTGCGCTACCTAATGCATGCTCCATCTCTGCTTTTATTAAAGAGATAGTTCACCCAAAAATAAAATGTCATCACTCGTGTCGTTTAAAACTTGTAGGACTTTCTTCTGCGGAACACAAATGGATTGTATGATTGTATGGATTGTATGGAGTAAATTTACGACTATCCCTTAAAAAAAATCACGTTTCTGTTTAAATGTACTGGAAGTGTTTAAAAGGAGATGAAATAACATGCAGTGGACAATATTACTATGTAATAGTGAGTATGTAATAGTAAATACTTGCATAATAAGTATGTAATGTACATTTTTAATACTGCTCAAAAGTTTGGGGTCAGATTATTATTTTTTTAAAGAAATTAATAAGTTAATACTTTTATTTAGCATGGATGCATTCAATTGGTCAAAAGTGACAGTAAAGACCCTATTGTTACAAAATATTTCTTTTTCAAATAAATGCTGTTACAAAAATATTAAGTAGCACGACTGTTTTCAACAATGATGATAATAAGAAATGTTTCTTGAGCTGTAAATCAGCATATTAGAATGATTTCTGAAGACTGGAGTAATGATGCTGAAAAAAAAATCAGCTTTGCCATTACAGGAATAAATTACATTTTAAAATGTTTTAAAAGAGTTATTATATAATATAATAGGACAGGTTTTTAAATTATAATAATATTTCACAATATTGCTGTTTTTACTCTATTTGTGTGAGCATATGAGACTTCTTTCAAAAGCATTTGAAAAAATCTTACCAACCGCAAACTTTTGAATGGGATTTTCTATGTAAGACATATAAGTATGTCTTTATGAAGCCTTAAATGGAAGTTTGTCTCCTGAAGTTTTGGAGAGCTCCTTGAGCATGATTGTCTTAAGGTTACCCAGTGTGTGTGCATGCTTGTGTGTGTGTCTGTGCCCCCAAACGTTAATATTCAGTAATTATAAGGCTCTCACTGGGACATCAAATATCTGCATTCAGCCTTGAGCACATAGTGCAAGTTTCTGTTTGCACTCTAAACACCATCCGTAACAGGACCCCTGATTTTTCCCAAAGTAATAAATAAATAAGTTATTTTTCTTCCTGCTCTCCTTCTCTCTCTCTCTCCCCTTGTTTATTATGTTTCATTTTATTTTCCATTTGATGTTTTTTTTCCCTCTGATTTTTGCAAACTGGATTTCTTAAACCAGAGGCTGAAATTGTGTTATTGAAAATACTGGCATGAGACAGGCTCATTCTTCAGGTCTGCAGTTACCCCTCTCACCCTCCTGGAGTGCAGCATGGGAAAGCTGGATAGTGTTAATAAAGGCACCCATCCAACCAGGCCTCGCCCTTCTGCTCTGAGTCTATAGATCTGTTCCGAAAACTAGTGAGCTGTCCACTGCCTACATAGACAACATGATCCTAACCATCATGGAAGCTCATAAGTGACAGATTTGGAACACTCTACATTGATATCAGCTAAAAAAAAAAGCGATTTCAATAAAGTTTGATGTAATGGAATGATATTCTAAAAAAGTATTAAAAATACATAGGAAACATCTGTTGGTTATGATAATCTATTTTTAGTGTGACGTTTGAACTATTTTTAACGATACTTGTAGGTACTCCTCACAGTTGATTTCAATTCGAGTTTGATATTATACTCTAATAAGAATAAAGATACATAACCAAAAATTATTGGCTATAATGTCTATTTTTCGATACTTGTCAGTATTGAATGAAATATTAATTTATTGCTCATCACTTCTCTCCCCTTTGTCATCATATTGGAATTATTTTAGCACTGAGATTTTATTTCGAAGGGTAAAAAGGTTTGGTTCATTTATTCATTCATCTTGAGGAAAAACGGAAATGGTGATAGTCTTGTCTTCCCTATTGTGACGTATATCAGAGTGAGACGGCTTCTCGAACACGAGAAAAAAAAAATGATGGGATGGACTTGATTTTGCCCATTGGGAATTGATTGGATAATTGTGGTTTACTACTGTGATCTCTTGTGAGTGACAGGTTGTCCCGCACTGACGCCGGTAAACGCGTCATCAGAGAAGAGAAGAAATCCCTCCAATAGAGGGAAAGTTATTTTGAAAACAATAATGATATGTAAGGATAATTTATAAGAAACACTACAATATTCCATAAAAAGACATTTCAATTTGGATTTTATGGTGACTTTAAAACAGGAGTTGGCAGTTGACTATGTCCTTGCTAAAGCTGTGGCCTTGGCTGCAGATAATGCTATGATTTGTTGACTATGGCTGTGACTTTTGACAGGTTTGGTTTCTTTGGCTTCTGCTGTCCTACTAAGATGGTTTTAGAGAACAGCTTAGAGTTAATAAGCTGACACAAAGTTGAGGAAAGATGGGCATCATGCCTTTGAGTCTGGTACGGCTGGTGTGCAGCCCTGGCAGGGGGAATGTGTGTATGTGAGAGTGTGTTTGCTGAAGAGGGTGTTGTGGTCAAGAAGAGCTGTCAACAAGTACTCTCTTTCACCCATTCCCGTTACCTCACAGCCCAGCATATAGAGTGTGTAATTATATTCATACTAAATGTCAGTTTTTCTTTTTTTCAAAACACTGCCATTATGGTGTCAAACATGTTTTAGGTAAAAACGAAATCCAATCAATTCCCGATGGACAAAGCGCTGGAGTTATTTACAGTCTTGTATTATTTAACTCGATTTTTACATTTAGTGAAGAAAATGTGAGTGGCTTGACCATAAATAAGTCTACACCATGATGCAAGGGCATTGTAGGTGGTTGCTGGTCAGTATTCTGGTTCAACTAAAGTAAAAATAGTGATGCGATAGTGATTCACAGATTGCCGTTATATCTCACTGCACTGGGAATAAATAGTCAGATGGGACAAATAATAATAATAAAAAATCTTCTGATTTATTGCGGGTGGATGAGATAAATCATTAATGATGGATATTACAGTGTTTACAACTTAAGTTTTTTCTTATTAAGCTACGCAGTTGTGGTGTCCAATTGTTTAAGCAGCAATGGATGCAAAACATATCAGAAAGAAATTTCAAAAAGAAGAATTAAAGACGAATCAAGTGCTGGGTATGTGATAGCCTAACAGCTGTCAAGCGCTGTATGTATTTGACAATAAACGAATATTTTAGCCTACAGTATATCCAGCCTTTGCTTGGGCTGTATGCATACGTAGTTTTGCGTGCGTGCGTGCGTGCGTGTGTATGTGTATGTGTGTGTGTTCGGGAAGTTGCAATGACTGTAACAGTGACATTCCAATTTAAGTTTGAAGGGAGTAAATCCTGTGTTTAGGCTATTAAGGAAATGTAATTTTGCCAAAAAAGAACTTTTACTTTAGGCACACTGACAAGTGATTTATGCATTAACAAAATCAGAGACCCCTGGAAATCCGATCACAAGAGACGCATGTTACTAGCCATTGTAAACAGCAATCAATTTGCCTGACCACTTGTGATCGGATTACATGAAAAGGCCCACAAGTGTGAGTTTACGTAATAGTGATGCAGGTCTTATCTATCTATGTAGTGTAAGATGTTTTTTAAGATGGTCTGTGTTGCTGAGGTCCCTCAAAGGGCAGTGGTGCGGGTGGCTGACTGAAGAGCACATTTACCACACAATTAATCAAATCCTAATACCTCAGTTGTGGACCTGTGACCTTTGACTTCCTCCACCCCACACACTATCAGAGATTCATTCTGCTTGAGCTCAGTTTGAGCCCTGTTTACTTATCAGAACTCTACAAAGACTTCTGATCTGATCTCTTTCTTTCTTGTACTGACATCTAAACCTTCTGGTAAATGCAACGTTAAGTGACATTGTTTTATTTGACGCCTTTACGCAGTTGAAACACTGATTGAGTAAAAAAACACACCAAAATAAATAAATGCTCAAAATTACATAATTTATCTCCTACCTCAACACAGCAAAAAAAAAAACTCCAAGTTGGTTCCATTAAAGGCTATTTAAGTGGAATCCAATTTTTCCACAAATTAATTTTCGGCTCACCCTCTCCGGCTTTAACAAACTCACAGACATCACTGCTTATTAAAGGCATCCAAAAGACCCATCCTACCCGCCCAGAAGCCAGACAACCCCTAACGCTGGACCTACTCACCAAATGCATCCGTACCCTCCGTCTAGGCTACCATTCTATTAACAAAGCTTGCACACTGGACGCAATGCTTTTTGGGGTTTTCTCAGATGCTCTGAACTCCATTTATATATTCAACCTTCATTCACCCATCCAACCTTACCAAACCCTCCAATCCTACCTGTATTTCAGAAATCCAACAAGTAAAGGCCCTTCAGACCCACTTTTTATAAACGATTCAAACCAACCAGTCAAGCGCTTTTGGTTTATATAAAAAAAAAAAAATTCAAGCTCTTGGTCGTTGGTCATCCGAAGCTTTCAAAAGCTCCATTAGATCTAACTGCTTCCACATCAAAAAAGCGCACCAAACCCTTATCAGCTAAACCAACTCTAATTCGTTTGATTGCCGCCGGGGCTTACCCATTCGATCGCAGTGAGTATTGAACTCCCGTCGGATGGTGTGAGAGCCCTCCCAATCGGTAATAGCTAAACATCTTCATGTCTACTTCAGCGGGGGCTTACCCGTCCGATCGAGTGAGTATTGAACTCCCGTCTGACGCCGCAAAATCCCTCGCAATATAAATTGTCCACCTCATCGCCAGCAGAGGCTTACCTGTCCGATCGCAGTGAGTATTGAACTCCCGTCGGACGCCGCAAAAGCCCTCCCAATATAAATCGTCCACCTCATCGCCAGCGGAGGCTTACCTGTCCGATCACAGTGATTATTGAACTCCCGTCGGATGCCGCAAAAGCCCTCCCAATATAAATCATCCACCTCATCGCCAGCGGAGGCTTACCCGTCCGATCGCAGTGAGTATTGAACTCCCATCGGATGCCGCAAAAGGCCTCCCAATATAAATCGTCCACCTCATCGCCAGCGGAGGCTTACCCGTCCGATCACAGTGAGTATTGAACTCCCATCGGACGCCGCAAAAAAACCCCCCAATATAAATCATCCACCTCATCGCCAGCGGAGGCTTACCCGTCCGATCACAGTGAGTATTGAACTCCCATCGGACGCCGCAAAAAAAAACCCCAATATAAATCATCCACCTCATCGCCAGCGGAGGCTTACCCGTCCGATCGCAGTGAGTATTGAACTCCCGTCGGACGCCGCAAAAGCCCTCCCAATATAAATCGTCCACCTCATCGCCAGCTGAGGCTTACCTGTCCGATCGCAGTGAGTATTGAACTCCCGTCGGACGCCGCAAAAGCCCTCCCAATATAAATCGTCCACCTCATCGCCAGCGGAGGCTTACCCGTCCGATCGCAGTGAGTATTGAACTCCCGTCGGATGCCGCAAAAGCCCTCCCAATATAAATCGTCCACCTCATCGCCAGTGGAGGCTTACCCGTCTGATCGCAGTGAGTATTGAACTCCCATTGGATGCCACAAAAAAAAATATATATATAAATCATCCACCTCATCGCCAGCGGGGGCTTACCCGTCCGATCGAGTGAGTATTGAACTCCCGTCTGACGCCGCAAAATCCCTCGCAATATAAATTGTCCACCTCATCGCCAGCAGAGGCTTACCTGTCCGATCGCAGTGAGTATTGAACTCCCGTCGGACGCCGCAAAAGCCCTCCCAATATAAATCGTCCACCTCATCGCCAGCGGAGGCTTACCTGTCCGATCACAGTGATTATTGAACTCCCGTCGGATGCCGCAAAAGCCCTCCCAATATAAATCATCCACCTCATCGCCAGCGGAGGCTTACCCGTCCGATCGCAGTGAGTATTGAACTCCCATCGGATGCCGCAAAAGGCCTCCCAATATAAATCGTCCACCTCATCGCCAGCGGAGGCTTACCCGTCCGATCACAGTGAGTATTGAACTCCCATCGGACGCCGCAAAAAAACCCCCCAATATAAATCATCCACCTCATCGCCAGCGGAGGCTTACCCGTCCGATCACAGTGAGTATTGAACTCCCATCGGACGCCGCAAAAAAAAACCCCAATATAAATCATCCACCTCATCGCCAGCGGAGGCTTACCCGTCCGATCGCAGTGAGTATTGAACTCCCGTCGGACGCCGCAAAAGCCCTCCCAATATAAATCGTCCACCTCATCGCCAGCTGAGGCTTACCTGTCCGATCGCAGTGAGTATTGAACTCCCGTCGGACGCCGCAAAAGCCCTCCCAATATAAATCGTCCACCTCATCGCCAGCGGAGGCTTACCCGTCCGATCGCAGTGAGTATTGAACTCCCGTCGGATGCCGCAAAAGCCCTCCCAATATAAATCGTCCACCTCATCGCCAGTGGAGGCTTACCCGTCTGATCGCAGTGAGTATTGAACTCCCATTGGATGCCACAAAAAAAAATATATATATAAATCATCCACCTCATCGCCAGCGGAGGCTTACCCGTCCGATCGCAGTGAGTATTGAACTCCCATCGGACGCCGCAAAAAAAAACCCCAATATAAATCATCCACCTCATCGCCAGCGGAGGCTTACCTGTCCGATCGCAGTGAGTATTGAACTCCCATCGGACGCCGCAAAAGCCCTCCCAATATAAATCATCCACCTCATCGCCAGCGGAAGTTTACCCGTCCGATCGATCGCAGTGAGTATTGAACTCCCGTCGGACGCCGCAAAGGCCCTCCGAATCTAATATAATAAATAAATGTCCACCTAATTGTCAGCGGAGGCTTACCAGTTCTTCGGACACCGCAAACATCAGCCCTATTATTTTTTGGGGGGTACAGTTCCTGGCTGCTGTCCGAATAAACTAATTTTGCACTTTTGGGGAAATACTCTGCGTTCGGGCCAATTACCAAGATCAGAGCCCGCTCCCCTGACAGCACGCCAAATACGTTTAACAATTTAATCTACGTATCTGACTGATTTGTAAGTGTGAACTCCTGAAATCTCTTATCTCATGAATTCACAGACAAAACTAATTCTTCGTACAGACACGTCAGGAGCCGAATACATCTTTTCTGTCTTTCTTTTTGTTTTTGAAGAGAGATGGATAACGCACATTTACGCACTCTGTTAAACTGCATCAGTGGCTCCAGGCCGTCATTAACACGCACACAGACAAAGTTATGGCGCTTCACCTTTGACCTCTGAACTCGTAACCCACCCTTAGGTCAACCCGCTCCCCTCTGCCTGGAGCCTACTGCCTCGTCCTGGATTATATCTGACTGTATGCACACTAACACACACGCAGAGACACTTTCTGGACAGTTTCTGGGCTTTCTGACCTCACTAACACAACAAGCTTGTTTTGCCTCCTCCACACACACATGCGCGATTGCAGTGGGAGTAGACCGCGTGGCGTTGTTACAGTATGAACGTGCTTGTGGCTCATGTGTGCGTGGGCGTGAGCATATTCGGTTTTGACCTGGTGTCCAAACACCATTGTTTTTCCTGCTGCTCTGTCTGACAGTCCTCACAGACCCTAAAAACATCCCTGAGGACCCCCTCATACATGTTCCCTGGAGCCTGTCCCAGCTCGCAAGAGTTACAGTCTCTCTCACTTTCTTTGTAAATCTGTCACTCTAATGTTTTAATTTGAATCGTTTCATCTCTCTGCTGCTTTGATCGTTCATCTGTTGACTTCCTTCTTTATTTCCCCTCATCTTTCTTATCTTATCTGTCTACTCTCTCTAGCTGTTGGAATTCTCTGTCAGAGTATGTACTGCATTTGATAAAGAACTTCTTGACCATCAATAAAGTAATCTTTTTAAGTATGCACATGTGTAGTATGATTACAGTCTGGACATATTACATCTGCCCTATTGGCGTTGTCATGTGACCTACAACATCAGTTGAGCTTCCATTTACCACAACTTATGTGTGTGCACGTTGATGAATGTTTGTATGTGAACAAAAGCCTAAATTAAATCTCTCCATCAAATAAAGTGATCGTGTCTCTTCAGAAAATTTGGGCTAAACCGCTCAATTCATATAGATTAGTTTTATGATCTCTTTATGAACTTTTTGAAGCATCAAATTGGTAGTTGCGTAGACTGTCAATGGAGGGACAGAAAGCTCTCAGATTTCATTAAAATAGCTGAATTTGTGTTCTGAAGCTGAACAAAAGTCTTACGGGTTTGGAACAACATCAGGGTGAGTAAATGATGACGGAATTTAATTTTTTGGGTGATCTATCCCTTTAACACTAAACTGGCAATAATATAAGCCACTGGGAGGGAGACCACAGACAGGTTGTCATTCACTGTATCAATAGAAAGCTAGTTAATAGACCGATTTTGCTCCCACTTTATATTAAGTGACTTTAAGTACTATGTGCTTACATTGAAAAATAAGTACAATGTACTTATTGTGTTCATGTTGTATTGTAAAACACTTTAGCTGCTATTGAGGTGTGATACGGGTAAGACTAGGGACAGGTGTGGTGGTTTGGGTAGGTTTAAGGGTGGGTTAAGGTGTAATTACATACAGGTATTTTTAATTACATAAGTACAATGTAAAAACATGTATGTACACAATAAGTTAATTTCATCAAAGTATTAATTTCAATGTTAGTGCATAGTAGTTAAAGCGGTGACGCAGTCATGCGCAATAACTAGACCTTCTCATTCTAGCATTTAATGGTGAGGAGGACTCTAGCCTACAAGCCTATGAAAGACTTGGCCAAAAAGGACACCGCCTTACAAGAATGCAGCCTTCCGTTTGAGAAGCACCCATATGTTTAGCTCTTATTCATCCCAATAGTACCTATTACCAGTGGTTTTAGACTCAATACTTACACCTATCAGCCTGGACGTACAGGTATGTAGTTTGATTAGTAACTGTTGCCTTTTCACACAAGATGTATGTTTATCTTTTGTTGTTGTTGTTGTAGTTTTTCTGTTTTTTTCTGTGTCATGCTACACGCATTCATAATGGACAATTCAATCTCACAGATTTTTTTTTTGTGCACTGTAGAAGGAGGTTACCTATACAGGCAGTGAGGCAGCTATTGATCAATCTTAATTTTAATCTGTTTTCTTCCAGAATGACAGCCCCTCATAATACAAGCTGTACATCGTATTCAAGAGTTTGATAGATAGAGTGCATCATATAAGACTCTGACAAGAGAATACACAAGAGAGAAGAGTTCTGGCCAGAGTCCAGCCAGTGCTTAAGTGTGTGTGAGATGACTTATTTAGCCTGTCCGCCTTCCTGTGTTTAGGGCGAACGGATTACTGCCGGAAACAAGACACAACCCGTTTACTCCTAACAGGAAGTTTCAATATCTCTCGTACTCCCTCTCACCCTCCAGTGTAAACGCCCACACTCACATATACACACACAACATACATCAACTGACCACACACTGCCTTCATCTATAAAACCCCACAAACACAGAGACGCATGCTCATGTGCAGCTTACATCTTTCTTACACACCTGACCTCCTCACACAGCTGTGTTTGTGAAGTAACATCCTTCGTGGATTTGTTTTTCAGTGCCTTTGCATATGACCTGCGCTTATATGGCAGTCTTTTTGTGTGTGTTTGTATATCGGCTCTCTCTGTGTGTCTGTGTGTCTCTGTGTGTATCGGCCTCATGTGCCTGCTAATGCAACACAGCTGAATGAAGAACAAGTTTGAAATAGTTTGTGTGTGTCAGATAAATCAGAGATCAAAGGAAAAGCTAAAGATAGACATTCAATCTGGGACTCCTAATTTCTTGATTTCTTCAAGTTCTTGAATACATTTTCCATTTTCATGAATCTTCTCTTGTCAACCGATATGGGTTTGTCAGTGGTCAATGCAAATGACTTTGGTCTAAAAGTCTAAGACCACTTTTATTCCCCTTTTATTTTATTTAAACCAGTTAAATATGTTTTTAGTATATATCATATATGTATGTACACTCACCTAAAGGATTATTAGGAACACCTGTTCAATTTCTCATTAATGCAATTATCTAATCAACCAATCACATGGCAGTTGCTTCAATGCATTGGGGTGTGGTCCTGGTCAAGACAATCTCCTGAAATCCAAACTGAATGTCAGAATGGGAAAGAAAGGTGATTTAAGCAATTTTGAGCGTGGCATGGTTGTTGGTGCCAGACGGGCCAGTCTGAGTATTTCACAATCTGCTCAGTTACTGGGATTTGCACGCACAACCATTTCTAGGGTTTACAAAGAATGGTGTGAAAAGGGTAAAAACATCCAGTATGCGGCAGTCCTGTGGGCGAAAATGCCTTGTTGATGCTAGAGGTCAGAGGAGAATGGGCCGACTGATTCAAGCTGATAGAAGAGCAACTTTGACTGAAATAACCACTCGTTACAACCGAGGTATGCAGCAAAGCATTTGTGAAGCCACAACACGCACAACCTTGAGGCGGATGGGCTACAACAGCAGAAGACCCCACCGGGTAGCACTCATCTCCACTACAAATAGGAAAAAGAGGCTACAATTTGCAAGAGCTCACCAAAATTGGACAGTTGAAGACTGGAAAAATGTTGCCTGGTCTGATGAGTCTCGATTTCTGTTGAGACATTCAGATGGTAGAGTCAGAATTTGGCGTAAACAGAATGAGAACATGGATCCATCATGCCTTGTTACCACTGTGCAGGCTGGTGGTGGTGGTGTAATGATGTGGGGGATGTTTTCTTGGCACACTTTAGGCCCCTTAGTGCCGATTGGGCATCGTTTAAATGCCACGGCCTACCTGAGCATTGTTTCTGACCATGTCCATCCCTTTATGGCCACCATGTACCCATCCTCTGATGGCTACTTCCAGCAGGATAATGGGCCATGTCACAAAGCTCAAATCATTTCAAGTTGGTTTCTTGAACATGACAATGAGTTTACTGTACTAAAATGTCACCAGATCTCAACCCAATAGAGCATCTTTGGGATGTGGTGGAACGGGAGCTTCGTGCCCTGGATGTGCATCCCACAAATCTCCATCAACTGCAAGATGCTAACCTATCAATATGGGCCAACATTTCTAAAGAATGCTTTCAGCACCTTGTTGAATCAATGCCACGTAGAATTAAGGCAGTTCTGAAGGCGAAAGGGGGTCAAACACAGTATTAGTATGGTGTTCCTAATAATCCTTTAGGTGAGTGTATATATGTATGTGTGATCAAAAACACTTTGATCACAATTAATTATATTGTGAATTATATTGTGACTAATATTCCAATTTGAAATAACTCTACTTTATCTATATTTAATGTGTCCTTGCTGAATAAAATATATGATTTTTTTTTATTCTGAACCAAAACTATTGAACAGATATATATGTGATCAGATATGGCCTGGTCAACATCGGTCTCTCACTGTTTTTCAGCACTCAATGGCTGTCGGCTGTCAGACTGCTATGAGAGTCTCCAGCATCTCTTCAGAGAACGTGCTGACATTTCTCTGGGGCTCACGCTCATTGATTTGAAATAAAGTTTCTCCCACAGGAAACCAAACCAAGACCTCATTAGAACAGCTTCTCCTCAAACACGTTTAAAACCACTTTGGATGTCCATTGGTCAGGTGTATATACAGTATTGATGCATGTATACTTGATTTATGCAGCACTGCAATGCAGGACTACTCGCATATCCTTTGGTAACATCATCTGTGAAGCCTGTATCTATAATGCATAATATATAATCTCAGTATGCAAGTCTTACTGAATGCAGCATTTGTGAGGTTTAGCATAAAGATCAGACATATGCTTGTGTCTGTGTATACTGTATGTGCATATGCATTCTTGGCTAAGGTGTGAAAACGTGCTGAATGGTGAATCAGGTTAGTGTTTTGGTTTTACTGACAGCTGTATGAGTGTGTTTCAGTCTTTACCGCCACAACGCATGTGTGTCAAGTATCTCAAGGTGGTCTGTGTCTTTTCACCTTTGTGTGTGTGTGCGTCTGCGGACAAGCTGGCGTCGGGCTGAAGTGAGTTAGCTCCAGTCGGACACTGCTGACTTTGAAAATCCCCCACAATGCTCTGCTTTCATCAAGCCGTTTGCCAGCGCCAACAGAGAGCTCTCATATAGAGCTGGTTTCAAGTTCCAGAACTTGAATATTCAATTTCTCTGGCGATGAATAAGCAGTACGTACCGGTACGTCCCTATGATTTTGGTGAACAATTTTGGTTTTCCATTAAAGCTTAGTCACAAATAGTTTGGTCAAGCCACACTCTCTCTCACTCACACACACACACACACACACACACACACACACACACACACACACACACACACACACACACACACACACACACACACACATTTTTAATTATTCCCAGATTTAAATAGTGACATCCACCTTCAATAATATATCACCTTCAAACACAGCCCTCCTTTGTCCTGCCTCCACGTTCCTCTCAAGCCTTAGGCTGTGTGTGAGGGAGAGAGATATTGGAGTGTTGTGTCATGTAATGGGTTGTCCAGGGTCAGTTGCGGTCAATGAGACGCAAGTTCAATTTTCTCATCGCATAGCTTAGCCAGAATCCCGAGCATCCTGGGAATTTTCTCCTCAGCGGTTGTAGTTCTGCGCTCTGATTGGCAGTGAAGTGGTTGAGTAATGTAATTAATTCTGATTAGTTTCAGGGTACTGCGGCTTTAAGTCACAGTCAAAATGAAACAGCTCCAGGGGTCCAGATGTCTAGATTGTTTGTTGTTTTGTGTGTTTGAGTCTTGCAGGGAATAGTTCACCCAAAATTAATATTCTGTCACCATTTACTCACCCTCATGTCGTTCCAAACCTGAATGACTGCCTTTTTATTCTGACTGTTTATACACATAAGATATTATGACGAGTTTGTGGAGCTCTTATTTTGTAATTAGGGCTGTCATGCTTCAAGAAGGACAAAAAACATTCATAAGTCCATACAACTTGTGTGCTGTATAAGTGTTATGAAACCATATGATCGCCGTTAAAGCATAAATGTAGCATTTTAAAGAGGTTGTTCGCCCAAATATTAAAATTCTGTCATCATTTATTAACCCTCAAGTTGTTCTAAAACTGTAAGACTTTCTTTCTTCTGCTGAACATAAAGAATATATTTTAAAAATGTTGTTAATCAAACAGTTTTGGTCATTATTCACTTCAATTGTATGGCCAAAAACAACATTTGTCAAATCATTTTCCCCCTTATTTTTGGGATTTTTCTTAAAATATCTTTTATGTTCCACAGAAGAAAAAAGTCATACTGGTTTGTAATGACATGAGTGTGAGTAAATGATGACAGAATATTCATATTCATTTTTGGGTGAACTAATCCTTTAAAACAACATAACCCTAACCCAAGTAAAATGGTGTTTGGCTTTTAATTATAATTTTAATTAATGAAAGTTTTACTATTAGATATATCAAGATGATGTGACATACATCTATATAATAATCTGAGAAATGAAAACAAACATGATGGATTAATAATTCTATGATGGAAACTTTACTTCATCTCAATGCGCATTTAACCCTGCCAAGTTGAGTTCAGTCCTGAGACACACGAGAACTCATTGCATTAGGTGTTGTTGACATTGAGCATCATCAATATACTCCATAATTTCCCATTTTGTTTTTCCCAGAAGAATTAAAGTAATATGGGCATGGAAAGACATCATGAGGGTGAGTAAATGATGACAGAATTTTTTTCTCTTTGAGTGAACTGTTTCATTACACATTTGTCTGCATCTGTTCCAGTTTTGCTGCAGCAGCAGTGCTGCTCGTGTGTGTGTGCGCGCGTGCGTTTTGATTATCGTTCATGGTGTCTCGGTTTCAGCTTGACGTGGCTCTCACGGTTTGTGGAGAAACATGAGTGCCGGAGAAAGCAAGCCACTTTCATGTTGTTTCCCTTTCGTTTCGGCCTTTGTTTACGCATACATTTGGACTGTGTTTCATTTGAAGCTGAGAGAAAATTAAACTCATCTGCCCTGAAGTAGTTTTTTTTAAAAATGTTTTTTGGCACTAGCCCTCAGCTTCACTCCTCCTCCATCTCCACCCACACCCACACACACACTAACTCTGATTGACAGCGGGACACAGAGGAGGTGGAGAGGCCTCAGGCTCTGTGCTGATGTGTCTGGAAGTATTTAAATGTTTCTTCTCTGCTGCTGGTCTGCACTGAGCCTCTGTGCAGCATCCCTCAAAACATCACGTCACGTTTGCCTAATGTACTCCTTCTGAAAGCTGGGATACATTTTTTTTTTCTGCCGTATCTTTCTCGCTCTGTGACTCATTTACGGTTTCATGGGCCTGACAAAAACTATGTTTGTGCAGCTTAACTGCATGCAATAAACAGAATGCAGAAATAAAGTAAAAATATAGGAAATAAAAATACAAATCATGCACATGTATGCATGTATATACTTATTTATTTGGTTGGTCGGTATTATGTAACTTACTATTTAGACTCTAAATTGGCAGAGACCCATTTAAGGGTCTCTTATGTTCACCAAGACTGTATATTTGATGAAAAATACAGTAAAAACCGTGATATTGTAAAATATCGAAATTTTAAATGAGCCAATTTCTATTTTAATATAGTTTAAAATATAAATAAAAAGAAACAATTTACTTCTGTGATGGCAGAGCAGAATTTTCAGCATCATTACTCCAGTCTTCAGTGTCACATGATCATTCTGATATGCTGATTTGGTGCTCAAGAATCATTTCTTATTATTAGTTGAAAACTGTTGTTGTGCTTAATATTTTTGTGTAAACTCTAATACAACATTTTCAGCATTCTTTGATAAATGGAAATTTCAAAAGAACAGCATGTATTATAAGTATACTGTAAATAAGAATAACAAAGTGCTCTAAACGGTAAAAAATATGTATGACTACGATAACAGTTGCATCAAGTCAAATCATCTTTTTTTCAAATCAGCGCTTTTTACAATACAGATTGTTTCAAATCAGCTTTAAAGTAATAACAGAAAAATAATGCAACAAAGTTTGTTTCGGCTAGCAGCTCTAAAAGAGAATAGTGTCATTGTCCAGCTTAAGTTCATTTAAATTGAATACAACGATAAGATGTGTAGTACAATACTATATTTTTGGGTAAGCAAGCCACATTTACTAATGTCTCTCTTCCCCTGTCTTCGAATCTCATCCCTCCATCTCTCTCATGCAGTATATGTATCTCACCCCCTCCCTCCTTCCCACTTATCCATTATCTAATTGACCTCCGTAATTAGAGACACTCGTGCTCTTCCTGTGTGGTTTGAGCGTGTGGTGTCTGTCTCTCAGAGTTAGACTCAGCTCAGAGCGTGTCATTTGGAGATGTATTCAGTCGTAAACATGGATTTGAGGCTGGCCTATGCGTCAGCGCTAAGCACGGGTCTAAAGCGCCACATGCTCGACGTGTCTGACATCAATTTGATTTCCATTTGTGTGGCGTGGCTCCACAGCTAAACACAAATTCAAATCTATGTGTGGTTTTGATATTTGACTTAGCCAAGCGCTTTTCCGCCCGTGAGACTCGTGACGGCCGGATGGGGAAAGATGGGACTGAGGGAAAGATAAATTCAGAGAGAAGACTGTAACTTCAGATGTGTATTGTCCCACACATGAGGCTGAGGGGGACCCATGTTCTCCTTGTTTCCCCGTTCTCTCTCTCTCTCGTTTAGGGGAGAACAGATGAGTAGTGCCATGTGTGTTTGCATGTGTTGTTGTTTTCCATGGAAAAGAGGGAAAAATAAAAGGAATGAAAGTAACCCAAATGAGGCCAGTGTGCAACCGCTAATTATGAAGCTGTTTGGGGAGGGGGGCAATGAGTCCAGCACACACTCTCCACATGCGGCCCTTTTCTTTTCTTTTCTTTTCTTTTCTTTTCTTTTCTTTTCTCCTTTTCTTTTCTTTTCTTTATTAGTTTCCGTTGTCAGGTCTTATATTCTTTTTCTTTTAGCTCTTTCTTCATTTTTTTGGTAGGTTTTTTTATTGTATATTTGTTCATTGTTATTTTAATTTGTTTATTAATCAGTTTTAATTGGGTTGAGTAGACCCAACTCAAATTATACAAATTAGTTCCATCAAATTAACTTTTATGAGTATTTAGGACTTTCTTTTTCTTTTGAGTTCACAAAACTGACACATTTTAAGTAAGTTGAATTGTTTCATTGTTTTGGGTTTTATGAACTCTTTCAATTTCTTTTAGATCAAATTAAATTTAACTGAAACTGGGCTAGGATTTCTATTTCCCAGCATGCTTTGCCATGACACTCAAAAGGGAGAGCAACTGCTAAAATGAAGTGCTATATTATGCTTTTTGTGCCAGATTAATGTTAAGTGGGAGATTTAGTAGTGTTTAATGTTTTGTTATGCGGGTTTAGAAGAGTTTTTTTTTTCTTTTTCGGGTGGGTGGGGGTGGGGTTACCATGAAGCGGTATGTCTACCAATTGGAGCATGAGCTTGGTTTGAGAACAGTGTATGTTAAATGTTTTATAATGCTGTACTCATTCAGCATGCTATCAAAAAATTGTGTTACAAATTAGCAATGTAGCATTTATTGAATTAGCTGGTTAAAGCTAGCCAAGTTTCCATGACTATAAATATTTAAGTTGAGAGTACATGATTATTTTGATAAAGTTGTGTATGAATTAGCTTACTCATACATTTTAATTGGTCTTAACTTGACATATTTGAGTACAAAATAAAAATCTGCAAGTTCTGCTTACTTAAACGTTAAATTTATTAACTAAAAAAAATGTATGTAACTGATTACCTCAGATTATTTGAGTTTTGCCAACTTATTCGGCTTTACAGTGTGTTTGTCAGTTATTTCTCTTATTTTCCACGTTAAACTCATTTATATTTTAAATTTATTATTTTCATGATATTTTTTATTGCAACTGTCTTACATCTTCCTGTCCTGTATTGGTGCGTGTTTAAAAGACTTACTCACTCTTGTACCCATTCTGTGAGTTTGTTTTTTGTAATTGACTCTGCTTTGTGTGTGTGTGTGTGTGTGTGTTCTTGTAATTTACTCTGCTTTGATAATGACTGTGTGTGTGTGTTCTTGTAATTTACTTTGATAATGACTGTGTGTGTGTGTGTGTGTGTGTATTCTTGTAATTTACTCTGCTTTGATTGATAGTGTCTATATAAATAAATGGATTGTTTATGACGTCATAAAAAGTGTAGCCACCAGTAAAATTCTAGCTTCCGGCCAAACGGCCATACGCAGTCAACTTACAAAACTTATGACGTCAGAAGTAGCTTAGTGCGTCGTAGGGTAAATATCAGCAGTACATCGCATAACTCGCATAAGTTGCGCTTTACACTTAAGTGGAATCCGTATGTTCGTTTGGCCGGAAGCTAGTTATTTTACTTTAAGTTTTAAATATGAATATTTTTCTTACACAAACTCATCGTTTTGCTTCAGAAGGCCTTTATTTGTTTAAAGTTGTACATTTTCTTTGTTATCATAGTGAATATCAGATCAGCTGATGGACGAGACACCTCAGCATTTATATTACAAATGTCACAATGATTCTTCTTGGTTCTGTAATTTATTATATAATACTGTTTTTATTCGTACTGTAAATTATTCAACAGTGTTTTCGTTAACAGCATGTATTTTGAAGCAGTAAAGATAACGACTTAAACGTTGGTTAAGTGAATAATTAGCTCAACAATATATGCAAATAACACTTAATTCATATGCAGACTTTAATGCTTGTAAAAAGCCATAGAATTTGAGCTGACCTGTGGCTTTTTAATGATTTCCAAGATCTCCAAGAGTCTGAAGTGAATGTCCGTCAACAAAAAGACATCAGGAAATAATATACATGCTTCACAACTTCGCATTCAAAGAAATAACGCTGACTGCGTATGGATTTAAAGACGTGAAGCTTAATTATACTGTCGCTCTGAATAATGTTTTATGGGGACTCTCCATAGAGAGAATGATTTTTTTTATACTGTATATTCTATCCCCTTACACTAACCCTAAACCTAACTATCAAAGAAAACTTTCTGCATTTTTACATTTTCAAAAAACATCACTTAGCATGATTTATAAGCTGTTTTCCAAAAAATGTCCCAATAAGGACAAGGGTTTCGGATATTGCCATCTTTGTGAGGACATTTTGTCCGCACACACGCACACACACACACACACACACACACACACACACACACACACACACACACACACACACACACACACACACGCACACGCACACACACACACACACACACAAAAAGCCTATTGATTTAATGTAGTATTCCATCTATGTATAAAACAAAAACAAAAAAAATTCTACAGTCTATCTCCTTTCATAACTGTAGTTTTCCTCATTTAACTTTATCTGTCTGTTCTCTCTGTTATATCAGTTAATCAGGGTGTGGGACAGACGAGATATTATAATGTGTGTTGTGGGACGTTTTTACATGTTTACTTTTTAGAGCAGATTTGGTGATCTTTCCTAAAATTATTACAGTGATTTCATGATCACAATGGAGTAATTCCCAGATTTCCAGATGGACAGGCGGGAGATGAGTTTACTGGAATATGTTGGCCAGAGCTCCAGCGAGGTCTGCATGAACTAGTGTTAGTTGTTTGGGTGAGGAAGAAGACTTTTAATGAAGTTATAACATCCAGTATGATTAAGAAAGCCGTAATACAGATAAATGAGAAAACAAAAGGTCAGAGTGAAAGACTTAAAGAGCAAGAGAGACTAATAAGGGTTCAAAAGTGATTTGATGAGAAATGAAAACAACATGGTCCTTAATAAATGCTTTATTTGCCGTTTAATTTTTTTTTTGCTGATCTGTTGTTTTCTTGTCTCGTGGGAATGTTGGTTTGTGTGCACATTTGTTTGTTTTTGTTTCAAGTGCTGCATTGTCCTGCTGTCCCGACCGGTGCTCTCTCAGTCCATCAGTATGTCACTCACTCAATCTCCATGACAACAGCCTCTGGCCACTCCCCTTGCTGGCATCAGGTTTAAATCCTGTTAGGACACCACCGATATAACAGAAGGATGAATGAACAACTTAATCATAGCATTAATGTATTATTTACAATTTAGCAGAACCGCTTGGCTCCTCTTCCATGGCATGCTGGATTCCCACGGCGTGCTCAGCGCAGCAGCTCCATGTGTCAATCAAACGGCTCTGCTGACTGTGTGCATTGAGCTGATGGAGAGAGAGCAGAACACACTCTGTACAGCCCTTCTGCCCTTCATCAGCTCTGAAAACACACTCTTATCAGCACTGACACACAGGGTTTCATCCCGAGGTTAGACTAATTAAAAACGTTTAACTACCAGTTCCTGAAAAATCCCATATTGTTCAACCACTGATCATTACCTGATAAAAAAGAGTTTAATGACTTGTTGACATGTTGCTTTCGAGATATTAAACATAACTGGTGTAACTCACACACACACATCCTGTCTATGCTAGTTATGGCACAGCTGAGAGCTGAGATTGTGGAAGCTTTTGGATAACGTTCCAAACATGTTAAGGTTTTTGCTCTTTATTCATCTTTTCCTTTCCCCATTGCATAGCCTACATAAAATACCAACGGGGCTACATTGCATTTTTTACATTGAAATTTTTTTTTTTATTCTTAACCAGTATAATTTTCTTTTTTTCTAAAAAAAATATTCAAACCTTCTTAAAAGATAAATAAATATGTGAAGCAAAATTATATTGTTTTCCAAAAATATGTCCAAATTATATTTTGACATTTGATTTAATCTTGCCTTGTAAGTGATGTAATTGTTTCCCCGTTAAGGCATTGTTAATGTTTCGCACACAAATTGTCTGTTCAGACCAAAACCATTGATTAAATGAACAGCTTAGCTAGTCCAAAAATATTGATTAATTTAGGAAAGAAAAAGTAGCTGAAACTGATCTTTGAAGCTCATACTAATTGCTCATATACCTCTGGGCACAGAATGATTGCATTGGCGTTTGTTTGAAATGTAACATCTACAAAATAATCCTTGAATCATTTCTTATTTAAGGACATTCCCGTTTCGAATATGTGATTGTGTATTGTTAACAATATGCATAAACATTCTGCATTTCCATTTTATAGTGTGGATCACACATGCATGTTACCACCACCACCACCCTCGGCTCTAAAAGCACGTCAGCCCAGCGGCTTATACCCCAACTGTCAATGGAGAAATTGTATTGAATTCTTACTTCCGGCACCGGCTATGGGCTGGACTGTGATGCTCTATTATTTATCCGTGTCGGAGTTCCGACTAGGAAGACAGACGTTGCCTAGCAACACGCCCCCTTTCCTCGGATTTTCCCGCTCGGATTTCGGACAACTGTGAGGACACAAGAGCAAGAATTCTGATACGGAATCCAAGATGGCTGCGCCCTGTGTGACTTAGTATGAATTGTTTTCATTGTTTTTGGACCGCTTTGGTTGTTTAAATGAAGATTTTAATCACTCGTATTACTGCAATACCTTACTGCGTCCATATCACTGCCTGTGGGTATGGGAATCGGTCTTGTTGTGAGTGCAATATTGAATGAAGTCTTGTTTCAAACGGGTGTTACTAACGTGGCTAGCGTTGCTAACAGAAGATAAACTAAAACATGAAATAAAGTGAAAATTTTAGAAGTTCAAATGGCTGAGTTTTGATAAGCGCCTGGTACTCGGCCAGTGCTACCATAGCAACAGCTTTCCGGGTGGCGTCCATGTTTTTTCTCCGACTCGGACGCGCAAAACACACCAGAATGCTTGAAGTGTGGAAATGGCGTCATATCCGAGGGCCGAGTCGGTTCGTTGACAATAATAGAACGCACTATGAGCTCCGGCAGGGTGTGTTGTGTACCCGAGGAGGCGGAGCTACGCTCCGGTGTGCTCCGCCCCAATTTAACCTCTGAGCGTAGTGAAGCCTCTCCTGTGACATTGACATCCTTTTTTTTTTTAAACGGCATATTGTCTCCTTCCCTGCGTACCAGAACGTTAGCAGGCATTACACTTTTTTCAGCTAAGGTTGCAGGCTTGCCTTCAAGTGGCTTTATCACCAAGTCATAGTTTTATGTAACAGCAGTAACCAAAAGCTTGAATCTTATTGGTTAGCCAGTGTTTTTCGCAGTGAGATTAGAACAGCTCTCTGTAAAAACAAAAAAAGCAAAGCTGTCGTATTGATGACATGCAAACGTTTGTGACGGTCTGAACCATAGACTGTAAAAAAAGATGGACGACGCCCCTTCGCTCTCTTCCATTGGTCAGAACTGAAGCCGCCAGTATCCCGATATGGCGCTGACATCTTGGAACTTGAGTCTGCGCAGTAGCGTTTTCGGGACCAGTCATGCGCAGTCGTGAGCAGGAAATAAAGCCGCGAAATCAAGGCCCCGCCCCCACTCTCACAGAATCAATCGCAAGCACACGCTCCGGCACTTTAAAAAAAAAAAAAATTATAGAAATGTATATATTAATTAGCTCCAATCTCCTCAGTCCTCCGAAGATCCCGAAAAAAAGTCTGTTGGTGCTTCAGTGACTACTTCGCTCAGAGAACCTGTCAATCACAGCTGTCAATCATGACGTCACACCCCCGCATCAAATAACTAACTAAAAACAAACTTATTTTAAAAACAAACACTTGAAATTACATCAGCGTGATAAAAACTACCGTAAATGACAGAAATCATCTTTGGAAAAACGATATTTGAAGTGTAATTTAATTGTTTAGTTGGTCTCACATGCCGTTGAATAACATGGGGAGGCGGGGTTTATGACCTATACTAGGACCGGCCACCGGGGGGCGATCGAGACGTTTTGGCTTCACTTTTCAGGGCTTGTGCGGCACGCTTGGTCTGAACAGATTCCTTAACAGCCGTTCGTTCACATTATTTTTGCACAGCATACACATCTTGGTACAAAGAGGCTTTTAAAAAGGTTTCTCATTTTCCAGTTTAATATGCAAACACAACTAGTAAGCAGCAAGTACGCTTGTAGGATGACTTTGGTAGGCCGACACACCATTGGCTGTGACTATCTGTTTGTCTGAACAATGGAAGACTGAATTAGTGTACAGGAACCCCACTATATGCCTATATAGTTTTTATTAATTTTATTTTAGATCACTTTTATTTTATTTCATGTAACGAAACATGTTTCAGTTAACTATAATAATCCTGATCCAATCCCCCCTTGTCATTCTTCATATCTTATCAAGTAAAACATAAAAGACCCAAAGATTTTTGCAGAGAACTACGTACAGTTGCATATAGTGTATTGATCTCCTCTCTAACCAAATTTGGTCTCGTCCTGTCGCTGTGAGAATTCAGATTGTTCAGATGCCGAATCTCTCTCTGTGAATGTGTGGGAGATGAAGAGAAAGCAGAGAGAATGAAAACAGACAGACTGATTAACCACGACATGCTGATTTTGGCTTCTGTTTTCAGCTGTTCTCTCTCTCTCTTTCTAAATGATAGCAGAAGTTGCCTGCACTTGTTTAGCTAACTGAGCCATATGATATACAGCATTTCAGCAGTTTGTTGTTTTGTTTATGCATGTTTGTGACAGAGAGGGTGTGCATTCCTCAGTTTGTCCTCCTTTTAGACTCTTGTTCCTCCCTAAAACTGTACAGTGTTATGATAACAACGTTAAATATGAAGTGATCGTAAAAAAGCCCAATTGTGCATTGACTCATCATCCAGCTGCGGTTGCCGGGAACAAATGACCAAATTTCCCTACAACCCAGCAGGATGTACAGTAACCCCCCAAGACATCTCTCTGATCGCTGTGTGCTCCTCTGAGTAACGTCTTAATCATAAAGGTGCTTGTTTGCATTCTTGCCCTGAAGAAAAATGAGCTGAAAGTCAGAATTATGTTTTAAAGCATAAACTGTGTTTGACTCATTTCTATAAGAGATTCACTCTGTAAAAGTACACTGATGTGTGTGTGTGTGTGTGTGTGTGTGTGTGTGTGTGTGTGTGTGTGTGTGTGTGTGTGTGTGTGTGTGTGTGTGTGTGTGTGTGTGTGTGTGTGTGTGTGTGTGTGTGTGTGTGTGTGTGTGTGTGTGTGTGTGTGTGTGTGTGTGTGTGTGTGTGTGTGTGTGTGTGTGTGTGTGTGTGTGTGTGTGTGTGTGTGTGTGTGTGAGTTTACGGAGTAATTTCCTGTTTATACCTGATTCGAATGATTGTAAATGTTTAGACAGTTTAGGTGTGCCAGGACGCAGTAAACAGATGCTGAAAAACAGACACGTATTTCAAAGTTTAATCCACCGCAATGAATCTTTTTATTAACCAAGAAAATATGCAAAACATAGAGTACATGCTTATAAACACACACACACACACACACACACACACACACACCTCTGAATGAAATCTAACTACATGGTCTATCGCTGCCACCTACAGACTGCAAGTATTTACACTTCCAAAGCCAGTTCATTCAGTTCATGTACCTACTTGTGCAAAAATGTCTTATTTTAAACGTGTTATTTTAATCTTTTTAATATAACGTTGAAGACCGTTTTGCACATCTTTGCATATATATATATATATATATATATATATATATATTTACATTCATCTATATGGCTGGAGGAGATTTATGTGTTGGCAAACTCGGTACAAAACTCTTATTTTGAAACCTGGTTTCCTCTCATTATGCACACACACACACACACACACACACACACACACACACACACACACACACACACACACACACACACACACACACACTCTCACTCTCTCTCACTCTCTCTCTCTCTCTCTCTCTCTCTCTCTCTCTCTCTCTCTCTCTCTCTCTCTCTCTCTCTCTCTCTCTCTCTCTCTGAACTCAAACCTCTGACTGTGTGTTAGACACACAAACTGGAATCAGATGGTGAAGTTTAACCCCTCACATTGCAGACTTTGTGTGCGTGTGTGTGTTTTCAAGAGTAATGTTTTGTTAGGTGTGTTTTGGTGTTTTAGTCTGTCATTAATTATTAGGTCAAAGTCTATCATTGTTCCTGTGTGTGTTTGTAACTGTGAGCGAAAGAGAATTTTAGTTGAGTAGCAGCTATAGTGTGTTTTGTGTATATCTGCATTTTTCTTACATGCAAATAAAGCCAAAATGAATCTCAAAATACCTTATACGTTCATGCAAATGCAACACACTCTAATGATATTTTTTATATGCAAAACTTTAAGTGAAAAACATTTGGAGCACAGATATTATCTTTATTTTAAAGATGAGTTAAAAATGATAAATGTTTTGGATTTTTTTATATGACTGATTCCGCCTCTACAGGTAATAAACTCATTGTGAGATATAGTCACAATTATGAAAAATAAACTTGCATTTGTGAGAAATGAGTTTGCAATTTTGACACAGCGTTGCAGTTACAGGGAATAAACTTGCAATTACAAGAAAGTAAGTTAAATAAGTTACATTTTATTTTTACACTGGCAATGGGAAACAATGTTTCCATAATTTGTTTTATGCTAAGAATGAATTTTTACACTGGCATTGGGAAACAATATTTCCATAATTTGTGTTTATGCTAAGAAGAATGGATTACAGAATGGATTTATATATATATATATATATATATATATATATATATATATGTATATATATATATATTAGGATTTTATTGGCTGCATTAACAGAATATTTAGCTGTATTCACCAGCTTGTAGATGGTGACGTTTAACCCCTCACATAACAGACGTGTGCGTGTTTTCGCATGTGTGTTTGGATGTGGTTTCAGAGTCATGTCACAGTGGCCATCTTATGGTCAGCGGTGACACTGCGGGGAGTGTGGCCTGTCAACTCTACTCGATTGTGTGCATGTCTGTAAACACTGTCTAAACTAAATGATACCGTTAGCATAACCATACAATTACAGAGAAGAGAATGGGGGTATTTACTGGGATGTTCTTACTCTATTTATTTGTTCGCTGTGTAAGAAAGAGATTGAAAGCACAAGTGTGTGTTTGCATACTGCAGCAAAAACAGCATTACGCTGCATTGATTATTTTACATACTGCATTGTTCTCATCCAACGGCACAAATCACATCGAAACCACAGCTGTTCTGGTCTGCCTTTATCAGATGGTCTGGCCTTGTTCGAAACCGCTGGACCTGTCAAACAGACAAGACTTGGCACATTGTTTGTTTTTGAGGTAAAGGACAATGGCTCTGATCCAAACCCTAGTAAGCTGCCACATTGTCTGCTGTCTGCATAGGTAGATATCTTAGGCAGGATCAGGATGCTAAGTAAAAAGTAACTTCATAAGTGAATGTTCTGTGTAATATGCCTCGCAAGCTGTGCTCCTTTTGAAAACCTTTTTGTTTTATTGTACTCAACTAATACTGACAGTCAATTCCAGTAAGCCTGATGTTAGCATGTTGCTAAGCTAGTTACTTGATACACTAGGAACAAAAAAATATTATTTATAAAAAAAAATGTACTAAATAAATACGTTAATAATAGTTTTAGAATCATTATATTATATAAACATTTTCCTGAATACAACCTTGGATTCAACTTTTTTTTTTTATCATTAGCGTAGCAATATTTTAATATCCGATGGTTAGCTAAAACTGTTAAAAACTCTTTCTGGCAACTTATATACTAAGTACTAAAATAACACTGTATCAGACTTGCAGGAATTGACTGTCATCATTCTAGGAGTGTCTTACAATATGTGATGTTGGTGTAGATTGTGGTCAAAATCTTACAAGACAGCATAGTTTTGCTGCTGACTGTTAGGGATGGCAAGAGTGAACCCTAAAAACAGCTAGCTATTTGCCTTATTAACAGCATTTTTAGGCATCATCAGCATGATTTAATGGCTCACTATAGGCTTTGAAACACAAACTATATTTGTACCTTTATTTGTCATTGCTATATGGTATAAGAGTTTTAGTATATCAAGGTGACCTGGTCTATGCTGCACTTACAGTGCACACACACACACACACACACACACTTGAGAGAGCGGAGGGTGGCTCATGTTTAAAAGACAAGATTCATGAGGATGTTCTTACATAAACTTCCCTGATACAGACCAGACCATCTGCCTTTACCTTTAAGAGAACATCCATCAGCTATATCTAGCATTACCTTTAAGAGCATCTCATTGACTGTGCAGTTATCTCTCGTTCTGTGTAAACCGCCCACGCCTCACTCAATTCATCTCCCTACATTTCTTTTGATATCTTCTGCATACATTTCAATATCTTTCTCTTCTTGCATTAAAAACCCCTTCCTCTCCTCTTCATCTCATATTCATCCCATACTCATCCATCTGTTTTAGTCTTTTTCTGTGGACAGATTGAATTGTGTCCTAGTGTCATCCATGACAACCAAACACAACATAACTGATGCAAACAACATCCTATAATAAAAGATTTAATACATTCAGCCATCAAGTGTGTAAAGTTTGCTCAGTGTGTACAAACAGAATACAGCATTTGGGATGAATGCAAAAGCAGGAAAACATACAAGTTTCCAATATTTACCATTTAAAGAGATAGTTCACTTCAAACTGAAAATTGTCATCATTTACTCACCCTCAGGTTGTTTCAAACCTGTATGAATTTCTTTCTTCTGCTGAAAACAAAGGAAGATATTTTGAAGAATGTCAGTAACCAAACAGTTAACTGGACCCATTGACTTCCATAGTATTTGTTTTTCCTACCATGGAAGTCAATGGGTCCAGTTAACCGTTTGGTTAATACAGCATTTATTTAAAATATAATAACATTGTAAAAGTCTTTACTGACCGTTTTGAACAATTGATTGTGTCCTTGCTGAAAAAAAAGTATTAATTGCGTTTTTAATAAATCTTACTGATCCCAAACCTTGGGTTTAAACGGTAATGTATTACTATATTATTATGTTAACTAATTAATTTGTCATTTTGCTTTTTCTAAAGCGAGTCGTCATTTGGGGCGATTTTCTCAGCAAATACTGATATATGATTGATTATTTGTATTCACATTTTTAATTGATTTTATTAATTAAGCTGCATTTCATATTTTTTATTGATTTCTTTTTTTCTACTTTGCTTTTATTAAAAGCAGAACACAATAAATGATGCACAGCATTGAAAGGATTATACAGCAGGGTCATTTTTTCACACACACTGATGTGCTGCTGGTGTGGCACGTGCGGACTGGGTTTCATCTCCATAAACTCCAGAGAGTTGGACTCAATGAGCTGAATGAAATGGCTTTGATCAGGTATAAGGAGGCCGTGTACAGCCTGATTGATGAAATGAGTGCTGGACTCCCAGACTGTGTGTGTCTCACTATAGCCACTGCACTGATCATGCATTTCCTTCAGCCCCTCTGTATATTCACTCACCACATATCATCTCTGCCTCTACAGAATAAGACCAGGTCCTGTGGTCATAAACCACATCAGATCTGGGATCTGCCCCCAGCTTTGGCTATAGTCCTGTTCATTTAGATAGGGAAGCCCTTACTCTGAGAAACTGGACAGTTAGGCTGAAAGTATCCATTTTGTAAGTGGTTCATTGACTGCGTTGATCAAAAAGAGTCCAAGTTTCTTTCAAGAGCTCCTACATCAATATTGAAGACCTGAATGGTGTTGTGACAATGGTCCACATACCATCAAGCATCTATAATGTTGAGGCTGGGTAGCCATTCTTAACAGCACACCATCTTTGTTTTGTCTTTCTTGCACACAATTGTTTTCAGGTTTTCTTTTGTTTCTTTTGTGGTGTGTCATTCTGAGTGTTGTACTTTAATACTAATGAACTGCTATGGTGGAAAGCAGTGGCCTGTGACATTCTCACGTAGTGTATTTTTGTCCTGATGAACGATATGCTGGCCTACATCGTGTGTGTGTGTGTGTGCGTTCCTTACGTGTGTGTTGGTCACTAAAAATCTTTAAATTGCCAAATCTTTTTGATATTTCATGAGTAAGTGTTTCATGAATGAATCGTTATTTTGAGTCATATCTTTTCAATGATTAATAGATGTAGTTCCCTAAACTGGTGTGAATGATTCATTTACGAATCAGATTGGTTTGGATTTCAAGTTTCAAAACTCACTGACTCAATGATCTGGTTATAGTGGTTCCTGAGTAGCTTATTATCAGTGAATGATGGCTTAAATGTAATTCTCTTCTTTACACAGAGCTATGTACTTGGAATATAGTCTAGGGGTCATATGGACAACTTCAGTGATGCTTTTAATGGTGCTTTTCCATCCCTCATCCATTCATTAATTACTTGGAAAAGACCAGAACATTCTTCAAATTTCTCCATTTGTCTTTAGTTGAAGAAAGAAAGTCGTGCAGGTTAGAAACGACATGTAGGCCTAAATAATGATGGCATTTTTGGGGGTGAACTGTCCCTCTAAGAAGGGAGTGAGAATCCAATGACTAATGAAGTTATAACTTTTATTACTCAATTTTATTATGATTTAATGAGTAGTTTGAATGAGCTGAGCCTCCAGCCTCTTTAAGTGTCCAGTCTTGCCTCACTTACTGACATCATGCTTTCATACGCAGAGCTTATTTTTGGCTGGTTGTAGCCCTCTTGACAGCAACGAGTATTCTTAGGGTGCTCTGTTTTTACAGCCCTTCTTATAAAAGGCTTCAGGCATCAAACGTACACACATCAACAACATTCCTCCAGCGGTGTGCCCACAACAACAGTACCCCCTCCCCATAAAAGGCCCGTCTCCCACTATCTTACCCCAGAGTCCCTGCTGCCCTGAGGGCCGTAGAAGGGCTCCATTGTGTGGAGAAAGGCACCTGGTTTTGGTTAGTGCCAAACTGGATAGACACTCTCTCACACACTCATACTAAAACACACAGCAGGGTCAGCTCCCTCTAGAGGCCCATCTGGAGTTAATTTCCTGTCGGAGACAGCAAGCCATTACAGGCGTGGTCTGGCAGACCCTCGTGATTGGATGAGGGACAAAGGGTGGAACGAAACTTCAACACGGTTATTTCAATTATTGGCTTACTAGACCTTTTTTCTTTCATTTTAGGAATTTTGTGCAATTTCGAGTGTTTACATTGCACATATTTGATAATTTGTGTAGTGTGCAACAGTTCGTTTCTGGAAGTAAAACTCTCATTCATTTTCTCCGTAAAGGAATTAATTTTGAACGATAACTTATAAACCTATAAAGACAGACCTACTGTGAGCTAATAGGTTGTTCATTTATGATATATGCTTTTGTTGAAATCATCAGTCTGCATTATTTCAACTTATTTTTCAAATAATCATATGTAACAGTTGAATTCCTGTTGGAAAAACTACATTACCCATGATTCTGCAGAGAAATCTCCACTCCCATGCAGCACTATTAATGATGTAGAGTTAGTTTCCCTACGCTCTCTAATATGTATATTTTGTATAATAACCTTAAAGTCTGATTCTGTGTATTTACAATCTGTGTGTGTGTCAGGGCTGTCGATTTAACATGTTAATTTAATTAAATAATTATGGAAAACGTGATTTAAATTAATTACGTAGACCTATGTATAGGTCATCTTACATTTCATACAGTTGATTGGTGATGAGCATGATGTAGGGCAACAACTTACTGCATGATGTAGCCTATAGAATGCAGTTAGAAGAATGCCTCTATAACATTCAAGATATCAGGACAAAAATGCCCCCCTGTATGAGTTTTTGTTTCATATTTATTTCAAATGATATAGTTAAGCAATATCACGCGCAATATCACACATGATTTGTTTTAAATAGCACGAGTGCAAATGTGATATTGATTTTATACAACAGTTAATATAAGAAGTTAATATTGTGTTTTATTTTAGACACAATATTGCCTTTTTTTGCTCAATTTTGGCAACGAAAATATTACCTTGAAAGCCAGAGCAGAATTGTTGCGGTGTATGTTTCTGAATGAATCCGTGTTTTGAGCGAATCAATCGGTTGAACCAATGATTCAATGGCCCATTCATAAAGAGAGGCATTTACTTTATTCCTGAATGAATCCGCTGTTTAAACAAATCGAATGAATGAATGACTCAATGGCTGAAGTGTCTGAAGTGGTGTCCAAAACCATAGTGGACGTTGTCGAGTGCACTCATTCAATCCCATAATGCACCTCAATAACGAGTGTACAACCGATTTACGCTCAACGTCTAGAAAATACCCATAATGCACTGTGACGGTCGTGCCGAATGAATTCCCGCGTCTCACCAGAAGATGGCGCCTGCAGCTGAATCAATCACCCATCCATTTTCCAAACCGCTGGCCTAATGTGGCTACAGCGTAATTTTATACAGGTATAAATTCCTTTTTACTATTAAATTGTTTAATTTAGGTTTATATACATGCTAGTGTTCATGACATTGCTACTGGAGCTGCCAGTTTGCTAAGTTTCAAATGATTGTTACAAGTCAAGCACAAACTATGCAAAGGCGGCAGCCCTTCGAGCGCCCTCAGTGTCTGAATTTACTCACTCGTTTTCATTCACTCCTTCAAGTGGACTATATTGGTGGAATGATGTAGGGAATATTGAATGAGGGTATAGGGGGCTATTTCGAACACAGCCAATTACTTTCTCATTTACACATTTATCGCCACCACCTACTGGCAGTTTTAGTTTCTTTTTTAAAATATCACTTCATTAAAGCTGCTGTCCGTAACTTTAAGTTAAAAATAATCCAAATTAATTATTTAAAAAAAAAAACATTTTCAGCCAGTGTTCAAAACTATCTGCTTGCCATAGCTAGATTCAAAACGGTTAGCTTGTAATAATGATTTTAATTCCAGTGGTACTGGTGGGTTTTCGCGGGAAATTCGAGCATGTCTTTGCGTCATTACGTCACATCTGTACACATAAAGAAGGAGTTTCGGCTAGCCGGCTATACTGCGCGTGAGGAGATGGCTTATAGCCTAGAAAAAGGCTATGATGATTTTTTTTATTTTTTTTTTTTTATTCTCTTTCCTTGGTCACGGCAACCTTTTCACGAATATGACTTGATATGAAGGACAGATATTTTGTTTACATCCACTTTTCTGCTTCCGATCTGCTGCGTGAGATCACGTGAGCGTGTCCTCTGGCACGATAATCTTAATACCATTGTGTAGTGTGTGATGCGCCGCGATTTTCAAATCTTGTAGTGTGAGCATGTTTAAGATTTGAGGTAAGAAAATCTGCAAAGATTCTCCTTAAGTGTGTGCTGCAACCAGATTTCACAATCGGTTAGGATTTTAAAACTCCTGTAGTGTGAGCCAGGCATAAGACATTTCAATATTTCAATCGTGTAACAGTACGTTTTCTTAATTCACACAGTTATGGAGTTTCCTTTGTTGTGCCTTTCTCGTTTAGCTGATATGGAGAATATGAATTCTGAACTACACAGGTAATCATAAAACACATTAAATAACGTTAGTTGCGCAATGCTGATGTCGTTAACATGAACAATTTGAGAACAAAGTAGGCTATAATTTGCACGGTTGCTGTAAATCGCGTTGATTAAATCTAACGATCGCTTGTCATGTCGAATGCTTTTCCCCCCTTAGTTGATCAGAACAAAAATGGATGTTACTTACTTGTTCAGAAGACA